>NW_027477287.1:0-83912 GCF_051020955.1 Megalopta genalis | reverse complement strand
TGCGGAACACATGATTTAGCTTCAAATCAAAGCGAAGTAGAAGGCTTAGCTTCAAATCCATGCGAAACACATGGTTTTGCTACAAATACTTGTGATATACATGATTTAGCTTCAAATCTATGCGAAATAGAAGGCTGATCATCGAATCCATGCGAAACAAATAGTTTAGCTTCAAATAGTTGTGATATACGCGATTTAGCTTCAAATGTATGCGAAGCAAACGAGTTAGCTTCAAATCCATGCGAAGCACATGATTTAGCTTCAAATCAATGCGAATCACATGGTTTAGCTTAATACTCATGCGAAACACATGGTTTAACTTAATATTCATGCGAAACAAATCGTTCAGCTTCAAATACTTGTGATATACATGATTTAGCTTCAACTGCATCCAAAATAACCGAATTAGCTTCAAATCCAAGCGAAACACATGATTTAGCTTCAAATCAATGCGAACTAGAAGCCTTAGCTCCAAATCCATGCGAAACGAATGATTGAACTTCAAATACTTGCGAATGTAAGAGATATAGCTTCGAATGCAAGCAAGACAAACGAGTTAGATTCAAATTCATGCGAAACAAATGATTTAGCTTCAATTCAATGCGAAGTAGAAGGCTTAGTTTCAAATCCAAGCGAAAAACATGATTTAGCTTCAAATCAATGCGAAGTAGAAGGCTTTGTTTCAAATCCATGCGAATCAAATGGTATTGGTTCTATTACTTGTGATATACATGATTTAGCTTCAAATGTATGCGAAACAAACGAGATAGCTCCAAATCCAAGCGAAACACATGATTTAGCTTCAAATCAATGCGAAGTAGAAGGCTTAGCTTCAAATCCAAGCGAAACATATGGTTTAGCTAAATTTTCACGAGAATCAAATGGTTCAGCTTCAAATACTTGTGATATACATGATTGAGCTTCAACTGCAAGTGAAACAAACGTGTTACCTTCAAATCCAAGCGAAACATATGATTTAGCTTCAAATCAATGCGAGGTAGAAGGCTTAGCTTCAAATCCATGCGAAACGGATGACTGAGCTTCAAATACTTGCGATTATACGTGATATAACTTCGAATGCAGGCGAAACAAACGAGTTAGCTTCAAATCCATACCAAACACAAGTTTTAGCTTCCAATCAATGAGAAGTAGAAGGCTTAGTTTCAAATCCAAGCCTAACACATGATTTAGCTTCAAATCAATGCGAAGTAGAAGGCTTAGCTTCAAATCCAAGCGAAACACATGGTTTAGCTTAATTTTCACGAGAATCAAATGGTTCAGCTTCAAATACTTGTGATATACATGGTTTAGCATCAACTGCATGCGAAACAAACGAGTTAGCTTCAAATCCAGCGAAACACATGATTTAGCTTCAAATCAATGCGAAGTAGAAGGCTTAGCATCAAATCCATGCGAAACAAATGGTTTTGATACAAATACTTGTGATATACATGATTTAGCTTCAACTGCATGCGAAACAAACAAGTTAGCTTCAAATCCATGCGAAACACATGATTTAGCTTCAAATCAAAGCGAAGTAGAAGGCTTAGCTTCAAATCCATGCGAAACAAATGGTTTTGCTACAAATACTTGTGATATACATGATTTAGCATCAACGGCATGCGAAACAAACGAGTTAACTTCAAATCCATGCGAAACACATGATTTAGCTTCAATTCAATGCGAAGTAGAAGGCTTAGTTTCAAATCCAAGCGAAAAACATGATTTAGCTTCAAATCAATGCGAAGTAGAAGGCTTTGTTTCAAATCCATGCGAATCAAATGGTTTTGGTTCTATTACTTGTGATATACATGATTTAGCTTCAAATGTATGCGAAACAAACGAGATAGCTCCAAATCCAAGCGAAGCACATGATTTAGCTTCAAATCAATGCGAAGTAGAAGGCTTAGCTTCAAATCCAAGCGAAACATATGGTTTAGCTTAATTTTCACGAGAATCAAATGGTTCAGCTTCAAATACTTGTGAGATACATGATTTAGCATCAACTGCATCCGAAACAATCGAGTTAGCTTCAAATCCAAGCGAAACACATGATTTAGCTTCACATCAATGCGAAGTGGAAGGCTTAGCTTCAAATACATGAGGAACAAATGGTTTAGGTTCAAATACTTGTAAAATACATGATTTAGAATCAACTGCAGGCGAAACAAACGAGTTGGCTTCAAATTCATGCGAAACACATGACTTAGCTTCAAATCAAAGCGAAGTAGAAGGCTTAGCTTCAAATCCATGCGAAACAAATGGTTTTGCTACAAATACTTGTGATATACATGATTTAGCATCAACGGCATGCGAACCAAACGAGTTAGCTTCAAATCCATGCGAAACACATGATTTAGCTTCAATTCAATGCGAAGTAGAAGGCTTAGTTTCAAATCCAAGCGAAAAACATGATTTAGCTTCAAATCAATGCGAAGTAGAAGGCTTTGTTTCAAATCCATGCGAATCAAATGGTTTTGCTTCAAATACTTGTGATATACATGATTTAGCTTCAAATGTATGCGAAACAAACGAGTTAGCTCCAAATCCAAGCGAAACACATGATTTAGCTTCAAATCAATGCGAAGTAGAAGGATTAGCTTCAAATCCAAGCGAAACACATGGTTTAGCTTAATTTTCACGAGAATCAAATGGTTCAGCTTCAAATACTTGTGATATACATGATTTAGCTTCAAATCTATGCGAAATAGAAGGCTGATCATCGAATCCATGCGAAACAAATAGTTTAGCTTCAAATAGTTGTGATATACGTGATTTAGCTTCAAATGTATGCGAAACAAACGAGTTAGCTTCAAATCCATGCGAAGCACATGATTTAGCTTCAAATCAATGCGAATCACATGGTTTAGCTTAATACTCATGCGAAACACATGGTTTAACTTAATATTCATGCGAAACAAATTGTTCAGCTTCAAATACTTGTGATATACATGATTTAGCTTCAACTGCATCCAAAATAACCGAATTAGCTTCAAATCCAGCGAAACACATGATTTAGCTTCAAATCAATGCGAACTAGAAGCCTTAGCTTCAAATCCATGCGAAACGAATGATTGAACTTCAAATACTTGCGAATGTAAGAGATATAGCTTCGAATGCAAGCAAAACAAACGAGTTAGATTCAAATTCATGCGAAACAAATGATTTAGCTTCAATTCAATGCGAAGTAGAAGGCTTAGTTTCAAATCCAAGCGAAAAACATGATTTAGCTTCAAATCAATGCGAAGTAGAAGGCTTTGTTTCAAATCCATGCGAATCAAATGGTTTTGGTTCTATTACTTGTGATATACATGATTTAGCTTCAAATGTATGGGAAACAAACGAGATAGCTCCAAATCCAAGCGAAACACATGATTTAGCTTCTAATCAATGCGAAGTAGAAGGCTTAGCTTCAAATCCAAGCGAAACATATGGTTTAGCTTCAAATCAATGCGAAGTAGAAGGCTTAGCTTCAAATCCATGCGAAACGGATGACTGAGCTTCAAATACTTGCGATTATACGTGATATAACTTCGAATGCAGGCGAAACAAACGAGTTAGCTTCAAATCCATACCAAACACAAGTTTTAGCTTCCAATCAATGAGAAATAGAAGGCTTAGTTTCAAATCCAAGCCTAACACATGATTTAGCTTCAAATCAATGCGAAGTAGAAGGCTTAGCTTCAAATCCAAGCGAAACACATGGTTTAGCTTAATTTTCACGAGAATCAAATGGTTCAGCTTCAAATACTTGTGATATACATGATTTAGCATCAACGGCATGTGAAACAAACGAGTTAGCTTCAAATCCATGCGAAGCACACGATTTAACTTCAAATCAATGCGAAGTAGAAGGCTTAGCTTCAAATCCATGCGAAACAAATGGTTTTGATACAAATACTTGTGATATACATGATTTAGCTTCAACTGCATGCGAATAAACAAGTTAGCTTCAAATCCATGCGGAACACATGATTTAGCTTCAAATCAATGCGAAGTAGAAGGCTTAGCTTCAAATTCATGCGAAACGGATGACTGAGCTTCAAATACTTGCGATTATACGTGATATAACTTCGAATGCAGGCGAAACAAACGAGTTATCTTCAAATCCATACCAAACACAAGTTTTAGCTTCCAATCAATGCGAAGTAGAAGGCTTAGTTTCAAATCCATGCGAAACGGATGATTGAAATTCAAATATTTGCGAATGTAAGAGATATAGCTTCGAATTCAAGCAAAACAAACGAGTTAGATTCAAATTCATGCGAAACACATGATTTAGCTTCAATTCAATGCGAAGTAGAAGGCTTAGTTTCAAATCCAAGCGAAAAACATGATTTAGCTTCAAATCAATGCGAAGTAGAAGGCTTTGTTTCAAATCCATGCGAATCAAATGGTTTTGCTTCAAATACTTGTGATATACATGATTTAGCTTCAAATGTATGCGAAACAAACGAGTTAGCTCCAAATCCAAGCGAAACACATGATTTAGCTTCAAATCAATGCGAAGTAGAAGGATTAGCTTCAAATCCAAGCGAAACACATGGTTTAGCTTAATTTTCACGAGAATCAAATGGTTCAGCTTCAAATACTTGTGATATACATGATTTAGCATCAACGGCATGTGAAACAAACGAGTTAGCTTCAAATCCATGCGAAGCACACGATTTAACTTCAAATCAATGCGAAGTAGAAGGCTTAGCTTCAAATCCATGCGAAACAGATGGTTTTGATACAAATACTTGTGATATACATGATTTAGCTTCAACTGCATGCGAAACACATGGTTTTGCTACAAATACTTGTGATATACATGATTTCGCTTCAAATCTATGCGAAATAAAAGGCTGATCATCGAATCCATGCGAAACAAATAGTTTAGCTTCAAATAGTTGTGATATACGTGATTTAGCTTCAACTGCATCCAAAATAACCGAATTAGCTTCAAATCCAAGCGAAACACATGATTTAGCTTCAAATCAATGCGAACTAGAAGCCTTAGCTTCAAATCCATGCGAAACGAAGGATTGAACTTCAAATACTTGCGAATGTAAGAGATATAGCTCCGAATGCAAGCAAAACAAACGAGTTAGATTCAAATTCATGCGAAACAAATGATTTAGCTTCAATTCAATGCGAAGTAGAAGGCTTAGTTTCAAATCCAAGCGAAAAACATGATTTAGCTTCAAATCAATGCGAAGTAGAAGGCTTAGCTTCAAATCCGAGCGAAACACATGATTTAGATTCAAATACTTGCGATATACATGAAATAGCTTCAAATGCAGACGAAACAAACGAGTTATCTTCAAATTCAGGCGAAACACATGACTTAACTTCAAATCAGTGCGAAGTAGGAGGCATATCTTCGAAACCATGCGAAACTAATGGTTTAGCTTCAAAAACTTGTGATACACATGATTTAGCATCAACGGCATGCGAAACAAACGAGTTGGCTTCAAATTCATGCGAAACACATGATTTAGCTTCAAATTCATTACAAAAACATGGTTTAGCTTAATACTCATGCGGAACACATGGTTTAACTTAGTATTCATGCGAAACAAATTGTTCAGCTTCAAATACTTGTGATATACATGATTGAGCTTCAACTGCAAGTGAAACAAACGTGTTACCTTCAAATCCAAGCGAAACATATGATTTAGCTTCAATTCAATGCGAAGTAGAAGGCTTAGTTTCAAATCCAAGCGAAAAACATGATTTAGCTTCAAATCAATGCGAAGTAGAAGGCTTTGTTTCAAATCCATGCGAATCAAATGGTTTTGCTTCAAATACTTGTGATATACATGATTTAGCTTCAAATGTATGCGAAACAAACGAGTTAGCTCCAAATCCAAGCGAAACACATGATTTAGCTTCAAATCAATGCGAAGTAGAAGGCTTAGCTTCAAATCCAAGCGAAACATATGATTTAGCTTCAAATCAATGCGAAGTAGAAGGCTTAGCATCAAATCCATGCGAAACGGATGACTGAGCTTCAAATACTTGCGATTATACGTGATATAACTTCGAATGCAGGCGAAACAAACAAGTTATCTTCAAATCCATACCAAACACAAGTTTTAGCTTCCAATCAATGCGAAGTAGAAGGCTTAGTTTCAAATCCATGCGAAACGGATGATTGAAATTCAAATATTTGCGAATGTAAGAGATATAGCTTCGAATACAAGCAAAACAAACGAGTTAGATTCAAATTCATGCGAAACACATGATTTAGCTTCAATTCAATGCGAAGTAGAAGGCTTAGTTTCAAATCCAAGCGAAAAACATGATTTAGCTTCAAATCAATGCGAAGTAGAAGGCTTTGTTTCAAATCCATGCGAATCAAATGGTTTGGCTTCAAATACTTGTGATATACATGATTTAGCTTCAAATGTATGCGAAACAAACGAGTTAGCTCCAAATCCAAGCGAAACACATGATTTAGCTTCAAATCAATGCGAAGTAGAAGGCTTAGCTTCAAATCCAAGCGAAACACATGGTTTAGCTTAATTTTCACGAGAATCAAATGGTTCAGCTTCAAATACTTGTGATATACATGATTTAGCATCAACGGCATTCGAAACAAACGAGTTAGCTTCAAATCCATGCGAAGCACACGATTTAACTTCAAATCAATGCGAAGTAGAAGGCTTAGCTTCAAATCCATGTGAAACAAATGGTTTTGATACAAATACTTGTGATATACATGATTTAGCTTCAACTGCATGCGAAACAAACAAGTTAGCTTCAAATCCATGCGGAACACGTGATTTAGCTTCAAATCAAAGCGAAGTAGAAGGCTTAGCTTCAAATCCATGCGAAACACATGGTTTTGCTACAAATACTTGTGATATACATGATTTAGCTTCAAATCTATGCGAAATAGAAGGCTGATCATCGAATCCATGCGAAACAAATAGTTTAGCTTCAAATAGTTGTGATATACGTGATTTAGCTTCAAATGTATGCGAAACAAACGAGTTAGCTTCAAATCCATGCGAAGCACATGATTTAGCTTCAAATCAATGCGAATCACATGGTTTAGCTTAATACTCATGCGAAACACATGGTTTAACTTAATATTCATGCGAAACAAATTGTTCAGCTTCAAATACTTGTGATATACATGATTTAGCTTCAACTGCATCCAAAATAACCGAATTAGCTTCAAATCCAAGCGAAACACATGATTTAGCTTCAAATCAATGCGAACTAGAAGCCTTAGCTTCAAATCCATGCGAAACACATGGTTTAGCTTAATTTTCACGAGAATCAAATGGTTCAGCTTCAAATACTTGTGATATACATGATTAAGCATCAACGGCATGCGAAACATACGAGTTAGCTTCACATCCATGCGAAGCACATGATTTAGCTTCAAATCAATGCGAAGTAGAACGAATGATTGACCTTCAAATACATGCGAATATAAGTGATATAGCTTCCAATGCAGGCGAAACAAACGAGTTAGCTTCGAATACATTCCAAACGCATGATTTAGCTTCAAATCAATGCGAAGTAGAAGGCTTAGCTTCAAATCCGAGCGAAACACATGATTTAGATTCAAATACTTGCGATATACATGAAATAGCTTCAAATGCAGACGAAACAAACGAGTTGGCTTCAAATTCATGCGAAACACATGATTTAGCTTCAAATTCATTAGAAAAACATGGTTTAGCTTAATACTCATGCGGAACACATGGTTTAACTTAGTATTCATGCGAAACAAATTGTTCAGCTTCAAATACTTGTGATATACATGATTGAGCTTCAACTGCAAGTGAAACAAACGTGTTACCTTCAAATCCAAGCGAAACATATGATTTAGCTTCAATTCAATGCGAAGTAGAAGGCTTAGTTTCAAATCCAAGCGAAAAACATGATTTAGCTTCAAATCAATGCGAAGTAGAAGGCTTTGTTTCAAATCCATGCGAATCAAATGGTTTTGCTTCAAATACTTGTGATATACATGATTTAGCTTCAAATGTATGCGAAACAAACGAGTTAGCTCCAAATCCAAGCGAAACACATGATTTAGCTTCAAATCAATGCGAAGTAGAAGGCTTAGCTTCAAATCCAAGCGAAACACATGGTTTAGCTTAATTTTCACGAAAATCAAATGGTTCAGCTTCAAATACTTGTGATATACATGATTTAGCATCAACGGCATGCGAAACAAACGAGTTAGCTTCACATCCATGCGAAGCACATGATTTAGCTTCAAATCAATGCGAAGTAGAAGGCTTAGCTTCAAATCCATGCGAAACGAATGATTGAACTTCAAATACTTGCGAATGTAAGATATATAGCTTCGAATGCAAGCAAAACAAACGAGTTAGATTCAAATTCATGCGAAACACATGATTTAGCTTCAAATCTATGCGAAATAGAAGGCTGATCATCGAATCCATGCGAAACAAATAGTTTAGCTTCAAATAGTTGTGATATACGTGATTTAGCTTCAAATGTATGCGAAACAAACGAGTTAGCTTCAAATCCATGCGAAGCACATGATTTAGCTTCAAATCAATGCGAATCACATGGTTTAGCTTAATACTCATGCGAAACACATGGTTTAACTTAATATTCATGCGAAACAAATTGTTCAGCTTCAAATACTTGTGATATACATGATTTAGCTTCAACTGCATTCAAAATAACCGAATTAGCTTCAAATCCAAGCGAAACACATGATTTAGCTTCAAATCAATGCGAACTAGAAGCCTTAGTTTCAAATCCATGCGAAACGAATGATTGAACTTCAAATACTTGCGAATGTAAGAGATATAGCTTCGAATGCAAGCAAAACAAACGAGTTAGATTCAAATTCATGCGAAACACATGATTTAGCTTCAAATCAATGCGAAGTAGAAGGCTTAGCTTCAAATCCAAGCGAAACATATGATTTAGCTTCAAATCAATGCGAAGTAGAAGGCTTAGCATCAAATCCATGCGAAACGGATGACTGAGCTTCAAATACTTGCGATTATACGTGATATAACTTCGAATGCAGGCGAAACAAACGAATTATCTTCAAATCCATACCAAACACAAGTTTTAGCTTCCAATCAATGCGAAGTAGAAGGCTTAGCTTCAAATCCATGCGAAACAAATGGTTTTGATACAAATACTTGTGATATACATGATTTAGCTTCAACTGCATGCAAAACAAACAAGTTAGCTTCAAATCCATGCGGAACACATGATTTAGCTTCAAATCAAAGCGAAGTAGAAGGCTTAGCTTCAAATCCATGCGAAACAAGTGGTTTATCTTCAAATTACTGTGATACACATGATTTAGCATCAACTGCTGGCGAAACAAACGAGTTAGCTTCAAATCCAAGCGAAACACGTGATTTAGTTTCAAATTCATGCGAAACACATGGTTTAGCTTAATATTCATGCGAAACAGATGGTTTAGATTCAGATACTTGTGGTAATCATGATTTAGCTTCAACTGCATGCGAAACAAACGAGTTAGCATCAAATACAAGCGAAACACATGATTTAGCTTCAAATCAATGCGAAGTGGAAGGCTTAGCTTCAAATACATGCGAATCAAATGGTTTGGCTTACAATAATTGTGATATACATGATTTAGCTTCAAATGCAGGCGAAACGAACGAGTTAGCTTCAAATCCATGCGGAACACATGATTTAGCTTCAAATCAATGCGAAGTAGAAGGCTCAGCTTCACATCAATGCGAAACAAGTGGTTTATCTTCAAATTACTGTGATACACATGATTTAGCATCAACTGCAGGCGAAACATACGAGTTAGCTTCAAATCCAAGCGAAACACGTGATTTATGATTCAAATTCATCCGAAACACATGGTTTAGCTTAATATTCATGCGAAACAGATGGTTTAGATTCAGATACTTGTGATAAACATGATGAAGCTTCAACTGCATGCGAAACAAACGAGTTAGCTTCAAATGCAAGCGAAACACACGATTTAGCTTCAAATTATTGCGAAGTAGGCGGCTTAGCTTCATATTCATGCAAAACGAATGGTTTAGCTTCAAATACTTGTGAATATAAGTGATATAGCTTCAAATGCAGGCGAAACAAACGATTTAGCTTCAAATCAATTCGAATCACATGATTTAGCTTCAAATCAATGCGAAGTAGAAGACTTATCTTCGAATCCATGCAAAACAAATGGTTTTGCTTCAAATTCTTGTGATATACATGATTTATCTTCAACTGCATGAGAAACAGACGAGCTGGCTTCAAATCCAAGCGAAACACATGATTTAGCTTCAAATTCATGCGAAACACATGGTTTAACTTAACATTCATGCGAAACAGATGGTTTAGATTCAGATACTTGTGATAAACATGATGAAGCTTCAACTGCATGCGAAACAAACGAGTTAGCTTCAAATGCAAGCGAAACACACGATTTAGCTTCAAATTATTGCGAAGTAGGACGCTTAGCTTCAAATTCATGCAAAACGAATGGTTTAGCTTCAAATACTTGTGAATATAAGTGATATAGCTTCAAATGCAGACGAAACAGACGAGTTAGCTTCAAATCAATTCGAATCACATGATTTAGCTTCAAATCAATGCGAAGTAGAAGACTTATCTTCGAATCCATGCAAAACAAATGGTTTAGCTTCAAATTCTTGTGATATACATGATTTATCTTCAACTGCATGAGAAACAGACGAGTTAGCTTCAAATCCAATCGAAGCACAGGATTTAGCGTCCAATTCATGCGAAGTAGGACGCTTAGCTTCAAATCCATGCAAAACGAATGGTTTAGCTTCAAATACTTGCGAATATAAGTGATATAGCTTCAAATGCAGGCGAAACAAACGATTTAGCTTCAAATCAATGCGAATCACATGATTTAGCTTCAAATCAATGCGAAGTAGAAGACTTATCTTCGAATCCATGCAAAACAAATGGTTTAGCTTCAAATTCTTGTGATATACATGATTTATCTTCAACTGCATGAGAAACAGACGAGCTGGCTTCAAATCCAAGCGAAACACATGATTTAGCTTCAAATTCATGCGAAACACATGGTTTAACTTAACATTCATGCGAAACAGATGGTTTAGATTCAGATACTTGTGATAAACATGATGAAGCTTCAACTGCATGCGAAACAAACGAGTTAGCTTCAAATGCAAGCGAAACACACGATTTAGCTTCAAATTATTGCGAAGTAGGACGCTTAGCTTCAAATTCATGCAAAACGAATGGTTTAGCTTCAAATACTTGTGAATATAAGTGATATAGCTTCAAATGCAGACGAAACAGACGAGTTAGCTTCAAATCAATTCGAATCACATGATTTAGCTTCAAATCAATGCGAAGTAGAAGACTTATCTTCGAATCCATGCAAAACAAATGGTTTAGCTTCAAATTCTTGTGATATACATGATTTATCTTCAACTGCATGAGAAACAGACGAGTTAGCTTCAAATCCAATCGAAGCACAGGATTTAGCGTCCAATTCATGCGAAGTAGGACGCTTAGCTTCAAATCCATGCAAAACGAATGGTTTAGCTTCAAATACTTGCGAATATAAGTGATATAGCTTCAAATGCAGGCGAAACAAACGATTTAGCTTCAAATCAATGCGAATCACATGATTTAGCTTCAAATCAATGCGAAGTAGAAGGCTTAGCTACACATCAATGCGAAACAAGTGGTTTATCTTCAAATTCCTGTGATACACATGATTTAGCATCAACTGCTGGCGAAACAAACGTGTTAACTACAAATCCAAGCGAAACTCATGATTTAGCTTCAAATCAATGCGAAGTAGAAGGGTTAGCATCAAATCCAAGTGAATCACATGATTTAGATTCAAATCAATGCGAAGTAGAAGGCTGAGATTCAAATCCATGCGAAAGAAATGGTTTAGCTTCAAATACTTGTGATGTAAGTGATATAGCTTCAAATGTAGGCGAAACAATGGAGTTAGCTTCAAATCAATCGAAGAAGGAGGCTTATTTTCAAATCCATGCGAATCATATGAATTAGCTTCTAATACTTGTAATATACATTATTTAGCTTCAACTGCATGCGAAACAAACGAGTTGGCTACAAATTCAAGCGCGACACATGGTTTAGCTTCAAATTCATGCAAAGTAGAAGACTTAGCTTCAAATTCATGCGAAACACATGGTTTAGCTTAATATTCATGGGAAACAGATAGTTTAGATTCAGATACTTGTGATAAACATAATTTAGCTTTAATTGCATACGAAACAATCGAGTTAAATTCAAATCCAAGTGAAACACATAATTTAGCTTCAAAATCAAGCGAAGTAGAAGGCTTAGCTTCAAATCCGAGCGAGATACATGATTTAGATTCAAATACTTGCGATATACATGAAATAGCTTCAAATGCAGACGAAACAAACGAATTATCTTCAAATTCATGCGAAACACATGATTTAACTTCAAATCAGTGGGAAGTAGAAGGCATATCTTCGAAACCATGCGAAACTAATGGTTTATCTTCAAATACTTGTGATATACATGATTTAGCTTGAACAGCATGCGAGACGAACGAGTTAGCTTCAAATCCAAGCGAAGCACACGATTTAGCTTCAAATTCATGCGAAGTAGGACGCTTAATTTCAAATCCATGCAAAACGAATGGTTTAGCTTCAAATTCATGCGAAACGCAAAGTTTTGCTTAATATTCATTGCGAAACAGGTGGTTTAGATTCAGATACTTTTCATAAACATGATTTAGCTGCATACTGCATGCGAAACAAACGAGTTAGCTTCAAATCCATGCGAAACGCATGATTTAGATTCAAATGCTTTTTTTATACATGATTTGGCGTCGTCTGCATGAAAAATCAAACCAGTTAGATTCAAAACGAAGCGAAACACATGATTTAGCTTCAAATCATTGCGAAGTGGAAGGCTTAGCTTCAAATCCATGCGAAAAAAATGACTGAGATTCAGATACTTGCGATTATAAGTGATATAACTTCGAATGCAGGCGAAACAACCGAGTTAGCTTCAAATCCATACGAAACACAAGATTTAGCTTCAAATCAATGCGAAGTAGAAGGCTTAGTTTCAAATCCAAGAGAAACACATGGCTTAGCTTCAAATACTTGTGATATACATGATTTAGCTTCAAATGCAGGAGAAACAAACGAGTTAGATTCAAATCCAAGCGGAGCATATGATTTAGCTTCAAATTAATGCAAATCACATGGTTTAGCTTCATAGCTTCATATTCTCGCTAAACAGATGGTATAAATTCAGATACTTGTGATAAACATGATTTAGCTTCAACTGCATGCGAAACAAACGAGTTAGCTTCAAATCCAAGAGAACACATGATTTAGCTTCAAATTCATTCCAAACACATTGTTTAGCTTAATACTGGTGCGAAACACATGGTTTAACTTAATATTCATGCGAAACAAATTGTTCAGCTTCAAATACTTGTGATATACATGATTGGGCTTAAACTGCATGCGAAACAAACGTGTTACCTTCAAATCCAAGCGAAACATATGATTTAGCTTCAAATCAATGCGAAGTAGAAGGCTTGGCTTCAAAATCCATGCGAAACGGATGACTGAGCTTCAAGTACTTGCGATTATACGTGATATAACTACGAATGCAGGCCAAACAACCGAGTTATCTTCAAATCCAAGCGAAACACATGATTCGGCTTCAAATCAATGCGAAGTAGAAGGCTTAGCTTCAAATCCATGCGAACCGAATGATTAAGGTTCAAATACTTGTGATATACATGGTTTAGCTTCAAATGCATACGAAACAAACGAGTTAGCTTCAAATCCAAGCGAAACACATGATTCAGCTTCAAATCAATGCGAAGTAGAAGGCTTAGCTTCAAATCCATGCGAACCGAATGATTAAGGTTCAAATACTTGTGATATACATGGTTTAGCTTCAAATGCATACGAAACAAACGAGTTAGCTTCAAATCCAAGCGAAACACATGATTCAGCTTCAAATCAATGCGAAGTAGAAGGCAGAGCTTCAGATCCATGCGAACCGAATGATTAAGTTTCAAATACTTGTGATATACATGATTTAGCTTCAACTGCATGCGAAACAAACGAGTTAGCTTCAAATGCAAGAGAAACACATGATCTAGCTTCAAATCAAAGCGAAGTAGAAGGCTTAGCTTCAAATCCATGCGAAACGAATGGTTCAGCTACAAATACTTGCGAATATAAATGATATAGCTTCAAATGCAGGCGAAACAAACGAGTTAGTTTCAAATCCGCACGGAACGCATGATTTAGCTTCACATGAATGCGCAGTAGAAGGCATAGCTTCAAATCCATACGAAACAAATGGTTCAGCTTCAAATAATTGTGATATACATGATTTAGCTTCAACTGCTGGCGAAACAAACCAGTTAGCTTCAAATCGATGCGAAACACATGAATTAGCTTCAAATCAATGCGAAGTAGGAGGATTAGCTTCAAATCCATGCGAAGTAGAAGGCTTATCTTCGAAACCATGCGAAACAAATGGTTTAGTTTCAAATAATTTTGATATTAATGATTTAGCTTTAAATTCATGCAAAACACATCGTTTAGATTCATATTCATGCGAAGCACATGGTTTAACTTAATATTCATGCGAAACAAATTGTTCAGCTTCAAATACTTGTGATAGACATGATTGAGCTTCAAGTGCATGTGAAACAAACGTGTTACCTACAAATCCAAGCGAAACTCATGATTTAGCTTCAAATCAATGCGAAGTGGAAGGGTTAGCATCAAATCCAAGTGAATCACATGATTTAGATTCAAATCAATGCGAATCACATGATTTAGATTCGAATCAATGCGACGTAGAAGGCATATCTTCGAAACCATGCGAAACAGATGGTTTAGCTTCAAATACTTGTGATATACATGATTTAGCTTCAATTGCAGGAGAAACAAACGAGTTAGCTTCAAATCCAAGCGAAACATATGATTTAACTTCAAATCATTGCGAAGTAGAAGGCTTAGCTTCAAATCTATGCGAAACGAATGAATGAGTTTCAAATACTTGCGATTATACGTGATATAACTTCGAATGCAGGCAAAGCAACCGTGTTAGCTTCAAATCCATGCGAAACGTTTGATTTAGATTCAAAACAATGCGAAATAGAAGTCTTAGCTGCAAATCCATGCGACACAAATGATTTAGCTTCAAATACTTGCGATATAAGTAATATAGCTTCAAATGCATGCGAAACAAACGAGTTAGCTTCAAATCCAAGCGAAACACATTGTTTAAGTTCGAATCAATGCGAAGTAGTAGGCTTAGCTTCAGATCCATGCGACACAAATTATTTAGCTTCATATACTTGCGATATAAGTGATATAGCATCAAATGCAGGCGAAACAAACGAGTGAGCATCAAATTCAAGCGTAACACATGATTTAAATTCAAATCAATGCGAAGTAGAAGGCTTAGCTTCAAATCCATGCGAAACAAATGGTTTAGCTTCAAATACTTGCAGTATACATTATTTATCTTCAACTGCATTCGAGTCAAACGAATTTGCTTCAAATCCAAGCGAAACACATGGTTTAGCTTCAAATCAAAGCGAAGTAGAAGGCTTCTCCTCAAATCCATGTGAATCACATAACTAGATTCAAATCCATGCGAAGTAGAAGGATTAGCTTCAAATACATGAGAAGCAAATGGTTCAGCTTCAAATACTTGTGATATACTTGGTTTAGCTTCATCTGCGTCCGAAACTAACGTGTTACTTTCAAATCCAAACCAAACACATGATTTAGCTTCAGATCAGTGCGACGTAGAAGTCTTAGCTTCAAATCAATGCGAAACAAATGGTTTAGCTTCAAATACTTGTGATATACATGATTTAGCTCCTACTGCAGGCGAAACAAACGAGTTAGCTTCAAATCCATACCAAACACAAGATTTAGCTTCCAATCAATGCGAAGTAGAAGGCTTAGTTTCAAATCCAAGCGAAACACATGATTTAGCTTCAAATCAATGCGAAGTAGAAGGGTTAGCTTCAAATCCATGCGAAGTAGAAGGCTTATCTTCGAAACCATGCTAAACAAATGGTTTAGTTTAAAATAATTTTGATATTAATGATTTAGCTTTAAATTCATGCGAAACACATCGTTTAGATTCATATTCATGCGTTGCACATGGTTTAACTTAATATTCATGCGAAACAAATTGTTCAGCTTCAAATACTTGTGATATACATGATTGAGCTTCAACTGCATGTGAAACAAACGTGTTAACTACAAATCCAAGCGAAACTCATGATTTAGCTTCAAATAAATGCGAAGTGGAAGGGTTAGCGTCAAATCCAAGTGAATCACATGATTTAGATTCAAATCAATGCGAAGTGGAAGGCTTAGATTCAAATTCATGCGAAACGAATGATTGACCGTCAAATACTTGCGAATATAAGTGATATAGCTTCAAATGTAGGCGAAACAATCGAGTTAGCTTCAAATCAATGCGAAGTAGGAGGCTTATCTTCAAATCCATGCGAATCATATGAATTAGCTTCTAATACTTGTAATATACATTATTTAGCTTCAACTACATGCGAAACAAACGAGTTAGCTACAAATTCAAGCGCGACACATGGTTTAGCTTCAAATTCATGTAAAGTAGAAGACTTAGCTACAAATCAATGCGAATCAAATGGTTTAGCTTCAAATACTTGCGATATTCGTGATTTAGCTTCAACTGTATGCGAAACAAAAGAGTTACCTTCAAATCAATGTCGATCACATGATTTAGCTTCAAATCAATGCGAAGTAGAATGCTTATCTTCGAAACCATGCGAAACAGATGGTTCAGCTTCAAATACTTGTGATAAACATGATTTAGCTTCAAATGCAGGAGAAACAAACGAGTTAGCTTCAAATCCAAGCGAAACATATGATTTAGCTTCAAATCAATGCGAAGTAGAAGGCTCAGCTTCAAATCCATGCGAAAAGAATGACTGAGCTTCAAATACTTGCGATTATACGTGATATAACTTCGAATGCAGGCAAAACAACCGTGTTAGCTTCAAATCCATGCGAAACGTTTGATTTAGATTCAAAACAATGCGAAATAGAAGTCTTAGCTGCAAATCCATGCGACACAAATGATTTAGCTTCAAATACTTGCGATATAAGTAATATTGCTTCAAATGCATGCGAAACAAACGAGTTAGCTTCAAATCCAAGCGAAACACATGGTTTAGGTTCGAATCAATGCGAAGTAGTAGGCTTAGCTTCAGATCCATGCGACACAAATTATTTAGCTTCATATACTTGCGATATAAGTGATATAGCATCAAATGCAGGCGAAACAAACGAGTGCGCATCAAATTCAAGCGTAACACATGATTTAAATTCAAATCAATGCGAAGTAGAAGGCTTAGATTCAAATCCATGCGAAACAAATGGTTTAGCTTCAAATACTTGCAGTATACATTATTTATCTTCAACTGCATTCGAGTCAAACGAATTTGCTTCAAATCCAAGCGAAACACATGGTTTAGCTTCAAATCAAAGCGAAGTAGAAGGCTTCTCCTCAAATCCATGTGAATCACATAACTAGATTCAAATTCATGCAAAGTAGAAGACTTAGCTTCAAATAAATGCGAATCAAATGGTTTATCTTCAAATACTTGTGATATACATGATTTAGATTCAACTGCATGCGAAACAAAAGAGTTAGCATCAAATCCATACGAAACACAAGATTTAGCTTCAAATCAATGCGAAGTAGAAGACTTATCTTCGAATCCATGCAAAACAAATGGTTTAGCTTCAAATTCTTGTGATATACATGATTTATCTTCAACTGCATGAGAAACAGACGAGTTAGCTTCAAATCCAATCGAAGCACAGGATTTAGCGTCCAATTCATGCGAAGTAGGACGCTTAGCTTCAAATCCATGCAAAACGAATGGTTTAGCTTCAAATACTTGCGAATATAAGTGATATAGCTTCAAATGCAGGCGAAACAAACGATTTAGCTTCAAATCAATGCGAATCACATGATTTAGCTTCAAATCAATGCGAAGTAGAAGGCTTAGCTACACATCAATGCGAAACAAGTGGTTTATCTTCAAATTCCTGTGATACACATGATTTAGCATCAACTGCAGGCGAAACAAACGTGTTAACTACAAATCCAAGCGAAACTCATGATTTAGCTTCAAATCAATGCGAAGTAGAAGGGTTAGCATCAAATCCAAGTGAATCACATGATTTAGATTCAAATCAATGCGAAGTAGAAGGCTGAGATTCAAATCCATGCGAAAGAAATGGTTTAGCTTCAAATACTTGTGATGTAAGTGATATAGCTTCAAATGTAGGCGAAACAATGGAGTTAGCTTCAAATCAATCGAAGAAGGAGGCTTATTTTCAAATCCATGCGAATCATATGAATTAGCTTCTAATACTTGTAATATACATTATTTAGCTTCAACTGCATGCGAAACAAACGAGTTGGCTACAAATTCAAGCGCGACACATGGTTTAGCTTCAAATTCATGCAAAGTAGAAGACTTAGCTTCAAATTCATGCGAAACACATGGTTTAGCTTAATATTCATGGGAAACAGATAGTTTAGATTCAGATACTTGTGATAAACATAATTTAGCTTTAATTGCATACGAAACAATCGAGTTAAATTCAAATCCAAGTGAAACACATAATTTAGCTTCAAAATCAAGCGAAGTAGAAGGCTTAGCTTCAAATCCGAGCGAGATACATGATTTAGATTCAAATACTTGCGATATACATGAAATAGCTTCAAATGCAGACGAAACAAACGAATTATCTTCAAATTCATGCGAAACACATGATTTAACTTCAAATCAGTGGGAAGTAGAAGGCATATCTTCGAAACCATGCGAAACTAATGGTTTATCTTCAAATACTTGTGATATACATGATTTAGCTTGAACAGCATGCGAGACGAACGAGTTAGCTTCAAATCCAAGCGAAGCACACGATTTAGCTTCAAATTCATGCGAAGTAGGACGCTTAATTTCAAATCCATGCAAAACGAATGGTTTAGCTTCAAATTCATGCGAAACGCAAAGTTTTGCTTAATATTCATTGCGAAACAGGTGGTTTAGATTCAGATACTTTTCATAAACATGATTTAGCTGCATACTGCATGCGAAACAAACGAGTTAGCTTCAAATCCATGCGAAACGCATGATTTAGATTCAAATGCTTTTTTTATACATGATTTGGCGTCGTCTGCATGAAAAATCAAACCAGTTAGATTCAAAACGAAGCGAAACACATGATTTAGCTTCAAATCATTGCGAAGTGGAAGGCTTAGCTTCAAATCCATGCGAAAAAAATGACTGAGATTCAGATACTTGCGATTATAAGTGATATAACTTCGAATGCAGGCGAAACAACCGAGTTAGCTTCAAATCCATACGAAACACAAGATTTAGCTTCAAATCAATGCGAAGTAGAAGGCTTAGTTTCAAATCCAAGAGAAACACATGGCTTAGCTTCAAATACTTGTGATATACATGATTTAGCTTCAAATGCAGGAGAAACAAACGAGTTAGATTCAAATCCAAGCGGAGCATATGATTTAGCTTCAAATTAATGCAAATCACATGGTTTAGCTTCATAGCTTCATATTCTCGCTAAACAGATGGTATAAATTCAGATACTTGTGATAAACATGATTTAGCTTCAACTGCATGCGAAACAAACGAGTTAGCTTCAAATCCAAGAGAACACATGATTTAGCTTCAAATTCATTCCAAACACATTGTTTAGCTTAATACTGGTGCGAAACACATGGTTTAACTTAATATTCATGCGAAACAAATTGTTCCGCTTCAAATACTTGTGATATACATGATTGGGCTTAAACTGCATGCGAAACAAACGTGTTACCTTCAAATCCAAGCGAAACATATGATTTAGCTTCAAATCAATGCGAAGTAGAAGGCTTGGCTTCAAAATCCATGCGAAACGGATGACTGAGCTTCAAGTACTTGCGATTATACGTGATATAACTACGAATGCAGGCCAAACAACCGAGTTATCTTCAAATCCAAGCGAAACACATGATTCGGCTTCAAATCAATGCGAAGTAGAAGGCTTAGCTTCAAATCCATGCGAACCGAATGATTAAGGTTCAAATACTTGTGATATACATGGTTTAGCTTCAAATGCATACGAAACAAACGAGTTAGCTTCAAATCCAAGCGAAACACATGATTCAGCTTCAAATCAATGCGAAGTAGAAGGCTTAGCTTCAAATCCATGCGAACCGAATGATTAAGGTTCAAATACTTGTGATATACATGGTTTAGCTTCAAATGCATACGAAACAAACGAGTTAGCTTCAAATCCAAGCGAAACACATGATTCAGCTTCAAATCAATGCGAAGTAGAAGGCAGAGCTTCAGATCCATGCGAACCGAATGATTAAGTTTCAAATACTTGTGATATACATGATTTAGCTTCAACTGCATGCGAAACAAACGAGTTAGCTTCAAATGCAAGAGAAACACATGATCTAGCTTCAAATCAAAGCGAAGTAGAAGGCTTAGCTTCAAATCCATGCGAAACGAATGGTTCAGCTACAAATACTTGCGAATATAAATGATATAGCTTCAAATGCAGGCGAAACAAACGAGTTAGTTTCAAATCCGCACGGAACGCATGATTTAGCTTCACATGAATGCGCAGTAGAAGGCATAGCTTCAAATCCATACGAAACAAATGGTTCAGCTTCAAATAATTGTGATATACATGATTTAGCTTCAACTGCTGGCGAAACAAACCAGTTAGCTTCAAATCGATGCGAAACACATGAATTAGCTTCAAATCAATGCGAAGTAGGAGGATTAGCTTCAAATCCATGCGAAGTAGAAGGCTTATCTTCGAAACCATGCGAAACAAATGGTTTAGTTTCAAATAATTTTGATATTAATGATTTAGCTTTAAATTCATGCAAAACACATCGTTTAGATTCATATTCATGCGAAGCACATGGTTTAACTTAATATTCATGCGAAACAAATTGTTCAGCTTCAAATACTTGTGATAGACATGATTGAGCTTCAAGTGCATGTGAAACAAACGTGTTACCTACAAATCCAAGCGAAACTCATGATTTAGCTTCAAATCAATGCGAAGTGGAAGGGTTAGCATCAAATCCAAGTGAATCACATGATTTAGATTCAAATCAATGCGAATCACATGATTTAGATTCGAATCAATGCGACGTAGAAGGCATATCTTCGAAACCATGCGAAACAGATGGTTTAGCTTCAAATACTTGTGATATACATGATTTAGCTTCAATTGCAGGAGAAACAAACGAGTTAGCTTCAAATCCAAGCGAAACATATGATTTAACTTCAAATCATTGCGAAGTAGAAGGCTTAGCTTCAAATCTATGCGAAACGAATGAATGAGTTTCAAATACTTGCGATTATACGTGATATAACTTCGAATGCAGGCAAAGCAACCGTGTTAGCTTCAAATCCATGCGAAACGTTTGATTTAGATTCAAAACAATGCGAAATAGAAGTCTTAGCTGCAAATCCATGCGACACAAATGATTTAGCTTCAAATACTTGCGATATAAGTAATATAGCTTCAAATGCATGCGAAACAAACGAGTTAGCTTCAAATCCAAGCGAAACACATTGTTTAGGTTCGAATCAATGCGAAGTAGTAGGCTTAGCTTCAGATCCATGCGACACAAATTATTTAGCTTCATATACTTGCGATATAAGTGATATAGCATCAAATGCAGGCGAAACAAACGAGTGAGCATCAAATTCAAGCGTAACACATGATTTAAATTCAAATCAATGCGAAGTAGAAGGCTTAGCTTCAAATCCATGCGAAACAAATGGTTTAGCTTCAAATACTTGCAGTATACATTATTTATCTTCAACTGCATTCGAGTCAAACGAATTTGCTTCAAATCCAAGCGAAACACATGGTTTAGCTTCAAATCAAAGCGAAGTAGAAGGCTTCTCCTCAAATCCATGTGAATCACATAACTAGATTCAAATCCATGCGAAGTAGAAGGATTAGCTTCAAATACATGAGAAGCAAATGGTTCAGCTTCAAATACTTGTGATATACTTGGTTTAGCTTCATCTGCGTCCGAAACTAACGTGTTACTTTCAAATCCAAACCAAACACATGATTTAGCTTCAGATCAGTGCGACGTAGAAGTCTTAGCTTCAAATCAATGCGAAACAAATGGTTTAGCTTCAAATACTTGTGATATACATGATTTAGCTCCTACTGCAGGCGAAACAAACGAGTTAGCTTCAAATCCATACCAAACACAAGATTTAGCTTCCAATCAATGCGAAGTAGAAGGCTTAGTTTCAAATCCAAGCGAAACACATGATTTAGCTTCAAATCAATGCGAAGTAGAAGGGTTAGCTTCAAATCCATGCGAAGTAGAAGGCTTATCTTCGAAACCATGCTAAACAAATGGTTTAGTTTAAAATAATTTTGATATTAATGATTTAGCTTTAAATTCATGCGAAACACATCGTTTAGATTCATATTCATGCGTTGCACATGGTTTAACTTAATATTCATGCGAAACAAATTGTTCAGCTTCAAATACTTGTGATATACATGATTGAGCTTCAACTGCATGTGAAACAAACGTGTTAACTACAAATCCAAGCGAAACTCATGATTTAGCTTCAAATAAATGCGAAGTGGAAGGGTTAGCGTCAAATCCAAGTGAATCACATGATTTAGATTCAAATCAATGCGAAGTGGAAGGCTTAGATTCAAATTCATGCGAAACGAATGATTGACCGTCAAATACTTGCGAATATAAGTGATATAGCTTCAAATGTAGGCGAAACAATCGAGTTAGCTTCAAATCAATGCGAAGTAGGAGGCTTATCTTCAAATCCATGCGAATCATATGAATTAGCTTCTAATACTTGTAATATACATTATTTAGCTTCAACTACATGCGAAACAAACGAGTTAGCTACAAATTCAAGCGCGACACATGGTTTAGCTTCAAATTCATGTAAAGTAGAAGACTTAGCTACAAATCAATGCGAATCAAATGGTTTAGCTTCAAATACTTGCGATATTCGTGATTTAGCTTCAACTGTATGCGAAACAAAAGAGTTACCTTCAAATCAATGTCGATCACATGATTTAGCTTCAAATCAATGCGAAGTAGAATGCTTATCTTCGAAACCATGCGAAACAGATGGTTCAGCTTCAAATACTTGTGATAAACATGATTTAGCTTCAAATGCAGGAGAAACAAACGAGTTAGCTTCAAATCCAAGCGAAACATATGATTTAGCTTCAAATCAATGCGAAGTAGAAGGCTCAGCTTCAAATCCATGCGAAAAGAATGACTGAGCTTCAAATACTTGCGATTATACGTGATATAACTTCGAATGCAGGCAAAACAACCGTGTTAGCTTCAAATCCATGCGAAACGTTTGATTTAGATTCAAAACAATGCGAAATAGAAGTCTTAGCTGCAAATCCATGCGACACAAATGATTTAGCTTCAAATACTTGCGATATAAGTAATATTGCTTCAAATGCATGCGAAACAAACGAGTTAGCTTCAAATCCAAGCGAAACACATGGTTTAGGTTCGAATCAATGCGAAGTAGTAGGCTTAGCTTCAGATCCATGCGACACAAATTATTTAGCTTCATATACTTGCGATATAAGTGATATAGCATCAAATGCAGGCGAAACAAACGAGTGCGCATCAAATTCAAGCGTAACACATGATTTAAATTCAAATCAATGCGAAGTAGAAGGCTTAGATTCAAATCCATGCGAAACAAATGGTTTAGCTTCAAATACTTGCAGTATACATTATTTATCTTCAACTGCATTCGAGTCAAACGAATTTGCTTCAAATCCAAGCGAAACACATGGTTTAGCTTCAAATCAAAGCGAAGTAGAAGGCTTCTCCTCAAATCCATGTGAATCACATAACTAGATTCAAATTCATGCAAAGTAGAAGACTTAGCTTCAAATAAATGCGAATCAAATGGTTTATCTTCAAATACTTGTGATATACATGATTTAGATTCAACTGCATGCGAAACAAAAGAGTTAGCATCAAATCCATACGAAACACAAGATTTAGCTTCAAATCAATGCGAAGTAGAAGGCTTAGCTTCAAATTCATGCGAAACGAATGATTGACCTTCAAATACTTGCGAATATAAGTGATATAGCTTCAAATGCAGGCGAAATAAACGAGTTAGATTCGAATACATGCGAAACGCATGATTTAGATTCAAATCAATGCGCAATAGAAGTCTTAGCTTGAAATCCATGCGAAAGAAATGATTTAGCTTCAAATACTTTTGATATAAGTGACATAGCTTCAAATGCAGGCGAAACAAACGAGTTAGCTACAAATCAATGCGAATCAAATGGTTTAGCTTCAAATACTTGCGATATTCGTGATTTAGCTTCAACTGTATGCGAAACAAAAGAGTTACCTTCAAATCAATGTCGATCACATGATTTAGCTTCAAATCAATGCGAAGTAGAATGCTTATCTTCGAAACCATGCGAAACAGATGGTTCAGCTTCAAATACTTGTGATAAACATGATTTAGCTTCAAATGCAGGAGAAACAAACGAGTTAGCTTCAAATCCAAGCGAAACATATGATTTAGCTTCAAATCAATGCGAAGTAGAAGGCTCAGCTTCAAATCCATGCGAAAAGAATGACTGAGCTTCAAATACTTGCGATTATACGTGATATAACTTCGAATGCAGGCAAAACAACCGTGTTAGCTTCAAATCCATGCGAAACGTTTGATTTAGATTCAAAACAATGCGAAATAGAAGTCTTAGCATCAAATCCATGCGAAACGAATGACTGAGCTTCAAATACTTGCGATTATACGTGATATAACTTCGAATGCAGGCGAAACAACCGAGTTAGCTTCAAATCCATACGAAACACAAGATTTAGCTTCAAATCAATGCGAAGTAGAAGGCTTAGCTTCAAATTCATGCGAAACGAATGATTGACCTTCAAGTACTTGCGAATATAAGTGATATAGCTTCAAATGCAGGCGAAATAAACGAGTTAGATTCGAATACATGCGAAACGCATGATTTAGATTCAAATCAATGCGAAATAGAAGTCTTAGCTTGAAATCCATGCGAAAGAAATGATTTAGCTTCAAATACTTTTGATATAAGTGACATAGCTTCAAATGCAGGCGAAACAAACGAGTTAGCTACAAATCAATGCGAATCAAATGGTCTAGCTTCAAATACTTGTGATATACATGATTTAGCTTCAAATGCATGCGAAACGATCGAATTAGCTTCAAATCCATGCGAAACACATGATTTAGCTTCAAATTCATGCGAAGTAGAAGGCTTCTCCTCAAATCCATGTGAATCACATAACTAGATTCAAATTCATGCAAAGTAGAAGACTTAGCTTCAAATAAATGCGAATCAAATGGTTTATCTTCAAATACTTGTGATATACATGATTTAGATTCAACTGCATGCGAAACAAAAGAGTTAGCATCAAATCCATACGAAACACAAGATTTAGCTTCAAATCAATGCGAAGTAGAAGGCTTAGCTTCAAATTCATGCGAAACGAATGATTGACCTTCAAATACTTGCGAATATAAGTGATATAGCTTCAAATGCAGGCGAAATAAACGAGTTAGATTCGAATACATGCGAAACGCATGATTTAGATTCAAATCAATGCGCAATAGAAGTCTTAGCTTGAAATCCATGCGAAAGAAATGATTTAGCTTCAAATACTTTTGATATAAGTGACATAGCTTCAAATGCAGGCGAAACAAACGAGTTAGCTACAAATCAATGCGAATCAAATGGTTTAGCTTCAAATACTTGCGATATTCGTGATTTAGCTTCAACTGTATGCGAAACAAAAGAGTTACCTTCAAATCAATGTCGATCACATGATTTAGCTTCAAATCAATGCGAAGTAGAATGCTTATCTTCGAAACCATGCGAAACAGATGGTTCAGCTTCAAATACTTGTGATAAACATGATTTAGCTTCAAATGCAGGAGAAACAAACGAGTTAGCTTCAAATCCAAGCGAAACATATGATTTAGCTTCAAATCAATGCGAAGTAGAAGGCTCAGCTTCAAATCCATGCGAAAAGAATGACTGAGCTTCAAATACTTGCGATTATACGTGATATAACTTCGAATGCAGGCAAAACAACCGTGTTAGCTTCAAATCCATGCGAAACGTTTGATTTAGATTCAAAACAATGCGAAATAGAAGTCTTAGCTGCAAATCCATGCGACACAAATGATTTAGCTTCAAATACTTGCGATATAAGTAATATTGCTTCAAATGCATGCGAAACAAACGAGTTAGCTTCAAATCCAAGCGAAACACATGGTTTAGGTTCGAATCAATGCGAAGTAGTAGGCTTAGCTTCAGATCCATGCGACACAAATTATTTAGCTTCATATACTTGCGATATAAGTGATATAGCATCAAATGCAGGCGAAACAAACGAGTGCGCATCAAATTCAAGCGTAACACATGATTTAAATTCAAATCAATGCGAAGTAGAAGGCTTAGATTCAAATCCATGCGAAACAAATGGTTTAGCTTCAAATACTTGCAGTATACATTATTTATCTTCAACTGCATTCGAGTCAAACGAATTTGCTTCAAATCCAAGCGAAACACATGGTTTAGCTTCAAATCAAAGCGAAGTAGAAGGCTTCTCCTCAAATCCATGTGAATCACATAACTAGATTCAAATTCATGCAAAGTAGAAGACTTAGCTTCAAATAAATGCGAATCAAATGGTTTATCTTCAAATACTTGTGATATACATGATTTAGATTCAACTGCATGCGAAACAAAAGAGTTAGCATCAAATCCATACGAAACACAAGATTTAGCTTCAAATCAATGCGAAGTAGAAGGCTTAGCTTCAAATTCATGCGAAACGAATGATTGACCTTCAAATACTTGCGAATATAAGTGATATAGCTTCAAATGCAGGCGAAATAAACGAGTTAGATTCGAATACATGCGAAACGCATGATTTAGATTCAAATCAATGCGCAATAGAAGTCTTAGCTTGAAATCCATGCGAAAGAAATGATTTAGCTTCAAATACTTTTGATATAAGTGACATAGCTTCAAATGCAGGCGAAACAAACGAGTTAGCTACAAATCAATGCGAATCAAATGGTTTAGCTTCAAATACTTGCGATATTCGTGATTTAGCTTCAACTGTATGCGAAACAAAAGAGTTACCTTCAAATCAATGTCGATCACATGATTTAGCTTCAAATCAATGCGAAGTAGAATGCTTATCTTCGAAACCATGCGAAACAGATGGTTCAGCTTCAAATACTTGTGATAAACATGATTTAGCTTCAAATGCAGGAGAAACAAACGAGTTAGCTTCAAATCCAAGCGAAACATATGATTTAGCTTCAAATCAATGCGAAGTAGAAGGCTCAGCTTCAAATCCATGCGAAAAGAATGACTGAGCTTCAAATACTTGCGATTATACGTGATATAACTTCGAATGCAGGCAAAACAACCGTGTTAGCTTCAAATCCATGCGAAACGTTTGATTTAGATTCAAAACAATGCGAAATAGAAGTCTTAGCATCAAATCCATGCGAAACGAATGACTGAGCTTCAAATACTTGCGATTATACGTGATATAACTTCGAATGCAGGCGAAACAACCGAGTTAGCTTCAAATCCATACGAAACACAAGATTTAGCTTCAAATCAATGCGAAGTAGAAGGCTTAGCTTCAAATTCATGCGAAACGAATGATTGACCTTCAAGTACTTGCGAATATAAGTGATATAGCTTCAAATGCAGGCGAAATAAACGAGTTAGATTCGAATACATGCGAAACGCATGATTTAGATTCAAATCAATGCGAAATAGAAGTCTTAGCTTGAAATCCATGCGAAAGAAATGATTTAGCTTCAAATACTTTTGATATAAGTGACATAGCTTCAAATGCAGGCGAAACAAACGAGTTAGCTACAAATCAATGCGAATCAAATGGTCTAGCTTCAAATACTTGTGATATACATGATTTAGCTTCAAATGCATGCGAAACGATCGAATTAGCTTCAAATCCATGCGAAACACATGATTTAGCTTCAAATTCATGCGAAGTAGAAGGCTTATCTTCGAAACCATGCGAAACAAATGGTTTAGCTTCAAATAATTTTGACATACATGATTTAGTTTCAACTGCATGCAAAACAAACGAGTTGGCTTCAAATCCAATCGAAACACATGATTTGGCTTCAACTGCATGCGAAGTAGATGGCTTAGCTTCAAATCCATGCGAAACGAATGGTTTAGCTTCAAATACGTGTTTTATACATGACTAAGCTTCAACAGCACGCGAAACAAACGAGTTCGCTTAAAATCCAAGCGGAACACATAATTTAGCTTCAAATAAATGCGAAGCAGAAGGCTTAGCTTCAAGTATATGAGAAACAAATGATTTACCTGCAGATAATTGCAATATTAGTGATATAGCTTCAAATGCAGGCGAAATGCGCTAGTTAGCATCAAATCAATGCGAAGTAGAAGGTTTATCTTCAAATGCATGCGCAACAAATGGATTAGCTTCAAATACTTGTCATATACATGATTAAGCTTCAAATGCAGGCGAAACAAACGAGTTAGCTTCAAATCCATGCGAATCACATGATTTAGCTTCAAATCAATGCGAAGTAAAAGGCTTACCTTATAATCATTGCGAAACAAATGGTTTAGCTTCAAATCAATGCGAAGTAGGACGCTTAGCTTCAAATCCATGCGAAACATATGGTTTAGCTTCAAATAGTTGCGAATATAAGTGATGTAGCTTCAAATGCAGCCGAATCAAACGAGTAGGCTTCAAATCCATGCGAAACACATGATTTAGCTACAAATCAATGCGAAGTTGAAGGCTTAGCTTCAAATCCATGCGAAACGGATGACTGAGCTTCAAATACTTGCGATTATACGTGATATAACTTCGAATGCAGGCAAAACAACCGTGTTAGCTTCAAATCCATACCAAACACAAGATATAGCTTCCAATCAATGCGAAGTAGAAGGCTTAGTTTCAAATCCAAGCGTAACACATGATTTAGCTTCAAATCAATGCGAAGTAGAAGGCTTAGCTTCAAATTCTTGCGAAACAAATGGTTTTGCTTCAAATACTAGTGATATACATGATTTAGCGTCAACTGCATGCAATACAAACGAGTTAGCTTCAAATCCAAGCGAAACACATGATTAAGCTTCCAATTAATGCGAAGTAGATGGCTTAGCTTCAAATTCATGCGACACAAATGATTTAGCTTCTAATACTTGTTATATACATGATTTAGCTTCAACTGCATGCGAAACAAACGAGTTAGCTTCAAATCCAAGCGAAACACATTTTTTATCTTCAAATAAATGCAAAGTAGAAGGCTTAGATTCAAATCCATGCGAACCGAATGATTTGGCAGCAAATACTTGCGAATATAAGTGATATAGCTGCAACTGCATGCGAAACAAACGAGTTAGCTTCAAATCCAAGCCAAACACATGATTTAGCTTCAAATTCATGCGAAGTAGATGGCTTAGCATCAAATCCATGCGAAACAAATGGTTTAGCTTCAAATACTTGCGATATAAGTGATATAGCTTCAAATGCAGGCGAAACAAACGAGTCAGATTAAAATACATGTGAAACACATGATTTATCTTCAAATTCATGTGAAACATTTGGTTTAGCTTAATATTCGTGCGAAACACATGGTTTAGCTTAATATTCATGAGAATCAAATGGTTCAGCTTCAAATACCTGTGATATACATGATTTACCATCAACTGCATGCGAAACAAACGAGTTAGCTTCAAATCCATGCGAAACGCATGATTTAGCTTCAAATCGATGCGAAGTACAAGGCTTTGCTTCAAAACCATGCGACACAAATGATTTAGCTTCTAATACTTGTTATATACATGATTTAGCTTCAACTGCATGCGAAACAAACGAGTTAGCTTCAAATCCAAGCGAAACACATGATTTAGCTTCAAATTCTCGCAAATCACATGGTTTAGCTTCAAATTCTTGCGATACAAATGGTTTAGCTTCAAATACTTGTTTATACATGATTAAGCTTCAACTGCATGCGAAACGAACGAGTTAGCATCAAATCCATGCGTAACACATGATTTAGCTTCAAATTCTCGCAAATCACATGGTTTAGCTTCAAATTCTTTCGATACAAATGGTTTAGCTTCAAATACTTGTGACATACATGAATTAGCTTCAAATTCATGCGAAACAAACGAGTTAGCTTCAAATCCATGCGAAACACTTGATTTAGCTACAAATCAATGCGATATAGAAGGCTGATTTTCGAATCGATGCGAAACAAATGGTTTAGCTTCAAATACTAGTGATATACATGATTTAGCTTCAACTGCATGCGAAAGAAACGTGATAGCTTTAAATCCATGCGAAACACATGATTTAGCTCCAAATCAATGCGAAGCAGAAGGCTTATCTTCAAATTCTAGCGAAACAAATGGTTTAGCTTCAAATACTTGTGATATACATGAGTTAGCTTCAACTGCATGCGAAACAAACGAGTTAGCTTCAAATCCAAGCGAAACACATGATTTAGCTTCAAATACATGCGAAACACGTGATTTATCTTCAAATCAATGCGAAGTAGAAGGCTTAGCTTCAAATCCATGCGAACCGAATGATTTAGCAGCAAATACTTGCGAATATAAGTGATATAGCTGCAACTGCATGCGAAACAAACGAGTTAGCTTCAAATCCAAGCGAAACACACTATTTATCTTCAAATAAATGCAAAGTAGAAGGCTTAGCTTCAAATCCATGCGAACCGAATGATTTGGCAGCAAATACTTGCGAATATAAGTGATATAGCTGCAACTGCATGCGAAACAAACGAGCTAGGTTCAAATCAATGCGAAACAAAGAGTTTAGCTTCAAATACTTATGATATACATGATTCAGCTTCAACTGCATGCGAAACAAACGAGTTAGCTGCAAATCCAAGCGAAACACATGATTTAGCTTCAAATTCTCGCAAATCACATGGTTTAGCTTCAAATTCTTGCGATACAAATGGTTTAGCTTCAAATACTTGTGACATACATGATTTAGCTTCAAATTCAAGCGAAACAAACGAGTTAGCTTCAAATCCATGCGAAACAAACGAGTTAGCTTCAAATCCATGAGAAACACTTGATTTAGCTACAAATCAATGCGATATAGAAGGCTGATTTTCGAATCGATGCGAAACAAATGGTTTAGCTTCAAATACTAGTGATATACATGATTTAGCTTCAACTGCATGCGAAAGAAACGTGATAGCTTTAAATCCATGCGAAACACATGATTTAGCTCCAAATCAATGCGAAGCAGAAGGCTTATCTTCAAATTCTAGCGAAACAAATGGTTTAGCTTCAAATACTTGTGATATACATGAGTTAGCTTCAACTGCATGCGAAACAAACGAGTTAGCTTCAAATCCAAGCGAAACACATGATTTAGCTTCAAATACATGCGAAACACGTGATTTATCTTCAAATCAATGCGAAGTAGAAGGCTTAGCTTCAAATCCATGCGAACCGAATGATTTAGCAGCAAATACTTGCGAATATAAGTGATATAGCTGCAACTGCATGCGAAACAAACGAGTTAGCTTCAAATCCAAGCGAAACACACTATTTATCTTCAAATAAATGCAAAGTAGAAGGCTTAGCTTCAAATCCATGCGAACCGAATGATTTGGCAGCAAATACTTGCGAATATAAGTGATATAGCTGCAACTGCATGCGAAACAAACGAGCTAGGTTCAAATCAATGCGAAACAAAGAGTTTAGCTTCAAATACTTATGATATACATGATTCAGCTTCAACTGCATGCGAAACAAACGAGTTAGCTGCAAATCCAAGCGAAACACATGATTTAGCTTCAAATTCTCGCAAATCACATGGTTTAGCTTCAAATTCTTGCGATACAAATGGTTTAGCTTCAAATACTTGTGACATACATGATTTAGCTTCAAATTCAAGCGAAACAAACGAGTTAGCTTCAAATCCATGCGAAACAAACGAGTTAGCTTCAAATCCATGAGAAACACTTGATTTAGCTACAAATCAATGCGATATAGAAGGCTGATTTTCGAATCGATGCGAAACAAATGGTTTAGCTTCAAATACTAGTGATATACATGATTTAGCTTCAACTGCATGCGAAAGAAACGTGATAGCTTTAAATCCATGCGAAACACATGATTTAGCTCCAAATCAATGCGAAGCAGAAGGCTTATCTTCAAATTCTAGCGAAACAAATGGTTTAGCTTCAAATACTTGTGATATACATGAGTTAGCTTCAACTGCATGCGAAACAAACGAGTTAGCTTCAAATCCAAGCGAAACACATGATTTAGCTTCAAATACATGCGAAACACGTGATTTATCTTCAAATCAATGCGAAGTAGAAGGCTTAGCTTCAAATCCATGCGAACCGAATGATTTAGCAGCAAATACTTGCGAATATAAGTGATATAGCTGCAACTGCATGCGAAACAAACGAGTTAGCTTCAAATCCAAGCGAAACACACTATTTATCTTCAAATAAATGCAAAGTAGAAGGCTTAGCTTCAAATCCATGCGAACCGAATGATTTGGCAGCAAATACTTGCGAATATAAGTGATATAGCTGCAACTGCATGCGAAACAAACGAGCTAGGTTCAAATCAATGCGAAACAAAGAGTTTAGCTTCAAATACTTATGATATACATGATTCAGCTTCAACTGCATGCGAAACAAACGAGTTAGCTGCAAATCCAAGCGAAACACATGATTTAGCTTCAAATTCTCGCAAATCACATGGTTTAGCTTCAAATTCTTGCGATACAAATGGTTTAGCTTCAAATACTTGTGACATACATGATTTAGCTTCAAATTCAAGCGAAACAAACGAGTTAGCTTCAAATCCATGCGAAACAAACGAGTTAGCTTCAAATCCATGAGAAACACTTGATTTAGCTACAAATCAATGCGATATAGAAGGCTGATTTTCGAATCGATGCGAAACAAATGGTTTAGCTTCAAATACTAGTGATATACATGATTTAGCTTCAACTGCATGCGAAAGAAACGTGATAGCTTTAAATCCATGCGAAACACATGATTTAGCTCCAAATCAATGCGAAGCAGAAGGCTTATCTTCAAATTCTAGCGAAACAAATGGTTTAGCTTCAAATACTTGTGATATACATGAGTTAGCTTCAACTGCATGCGAAACAAACGAGTTAGCTTCAAATCCAAGCGAAACACATGATTTAGCTTCAAATTCATGCGAAGTAGAAGGCTTATCTTCGAAACCATGCGAAACAAATGGTTTAGCTTCAAATAATTTTGACATACATGATTTAGTTTCAACTGCATGCAAAACAAACGAGTTGGCTTCAAATCCAATCGAAACACATGATTTGGCTTCAACTGCATGCGAAGTAGATGGCTTAGCTTCAAATCCATGCGAAACATATGGTTTAGCTTCAAATAGTTGCGAATATAAGTGATGTAGCTTTAAATGCAGCCGAATCAAACGAGTAGGCTTCAAATCCATGCGAAGCACATGATTTAGCTTCAAATCAATGCGAAGTTGAAGGCTTAGCTTCAAATCCATGCGAAACACAAGATATACCTTCCAATCAATGCAAAGTAGAAGGCTCAGTTTCAAATCCAAGCGTAACACATGATTTAGCTTCAAATCAATGCGAAGTAGAAGGCTTAGCTTCAAATTCTTGCGAAACAAATGGTTTTGCTTCAAATACTTGTGATATACATGATTTAGCGTCAACTGCATGCGATACAAACGAGTTAGCTTCAAATCCAAGCGAAACACATGATTAAGCTTCCAATTAATGCGAAGTAGATGGCTTAGCTTCAAATTCATGCGAAACGAACGATTGAGCTTCAAATACTTGCGAATATAAGTGATATAGCTTCAAATGCATGCGAAACAAACGAGTTAGCTTCAAATTCATGCGAAACGCATGGTGTAGCTTCAAATCAATGCGAAGTAGAAGGATTAGCATCAAATCCATGCAACACAGATTATATAGATTCATATACTTGCGATATAAGTGATATAGCTTCAACTACATGCGAAACAAACGAGTTAGCTTCACACCCAATGGAAAAACATGATTTACCTTCAAATCAATGCGAAGTAGAATGCTTAGCTTCAAATCCATGCGAAACGAATGGTTTAGCTTCAAATACTTGTAGTATACATTATTTAGCTTCAACTGCATTCGAATCAAACGAGTTTGCTTCAAATCCAAGCGAATCACATGATTCAGCTTCAAATGAATGCGAAGTAGAAAGTCTCAGTTTCAAATCCATGCGAATCAAATGGTTTTGCTGCAAATACTTGTGATATACATGATTAAACTTCAACTGCATGCGAAACGAACGAGTTCGCATCAAATCCATGCGTAACACATGGTTCAGCTTCAAATCAATGCGAAGTGGTATGCTTAGCTTCACATACATGAGAAGCAAATGTTTTAGCTCCAAATACTTGTGGTATACATGATTTGGCTTCAGCTGCGTGGGAAACAAACGAGTTATCTTGAAATCCAAGCTAAGCACATGATTTAGCTTCAAATCAATGCGAAGTTGAAGGCTTAGCTTCAAATACATGCGAAGGGAATGATTAAGTTTCAAATGCTTGCGAATAGAAGTGTTATAGCTTCAACTGCGTGCGAAACAAACGAGTTAGCTTCAAATCAATGCGATCCAAATGGTTTAGCTTCAAATAGTTATGATATAAATGATTTAGCTTCAACTGCATGCGAAACAAACGAGTTAGCTTCAAATCCAAGCGAAACACATGATTTAGCTTCAAATTCTCGCAAATCACATGGTTTAGCTTCAAATTCTTGCGATACAAATGGTTTAGCTTCAAATACTTGTTTATACATGATTAAGCTTCAACTGCATGCGAAACGTACGAGTTAGCATCAAATCCATGCGTAACACATGATTTAGCTTCAAATCAATGCGAAGTGGTAGGCTTAGCTTCACATACATGAGAAACAAATGTTTTAGCTTCAAATACTTGTGGTATACATGATTTGGCTTCAGCTGCGTGGGAAACAAACGAGTTATCTTGAAATCCAAGCGAAGCACATGATTTAGCTTCAAATCAATGCGAAGTTGAAGGCTTAGCTTCAAATACATGCGAAGGGAATGATAAAGTGTCAAATACTTGCGAATAGAAGTGTTATAGCTTCAACTGCATGCGAAACAAACGAGTTAGCTTCAAATCAATGCGAAACAAATAGTTTAGCTTCAAATACTTATGATATACATGATTTAGCTTCAACTGCATGCGAAACAAACGAGTTAGCTTCAAATCCAAGCGAAACACATGATTTAGCTTCAAATTCTCACAAATCACATGGTTTAGCTTCAAATTCTTACGATACAAATGGTTTAGCTTCAAATACTTGTTTATAAATGATTAAGCTTCAACTGCATGCGAAACGAACGAGTTCGCATCAGATCCATGCGTAACACATGATTTAGCTTCAAATCAATGCGAAGTGGTAGGCTTAGATTCATATACATGAGAAACAAATGGTTCAGCTTCAAATAATTGCGATATACATGATTTAGCTTCAACTGCATGCGAAAGAAACGTGATAGCTTTAAATCCATGCGAAACACATGATTTATCTCCAAATCAATGCGAAGTAGAAGGCTTAGCTTCACATACTTGAGAAACAAATGTTTTAGCTCCAAATACTTGTGGTATACATGATTTGGCTTCAGCTGCGTGGGAAACAAACGAGTTATCTTGAAATCCAAGCGAAGCACATGATTTAGCTTCAAATCAATGCGACGTTGAAGGCTTAGCTTCAAATACATGCGAAGGGAATGATTAAGTTTCAAATACTTGCGAATAGAAGTGTTACAGCTTCAACTGCATGTGAAACAAACGAGTTAGCTTCAAATCCAAGCGAAACACATGATTTAGCTTCAAATTCTTGCGAAACACGTGGTTTAGCTTCAAATCCTTGCGATACAAATGGTTTAGCTTCAAATACTTGATTATACATGATTTAGCTTCAACTGCATGCGAAACAAACGAGTTAGCATCAAATCCATGAGTAACACATGATTTGGCTTCAGATCAATACGAAGTAGACGGCTTAGCTTCAAATCAATGCGAAACAAATTGTTTAGCTTCAAATACTTATGATATACATGATTTAGCTTCAACTGCATGCGAAACAAACGAATTAGCTTCAAATCCAAGCGATACACATGATGTAGCTTCAAATCAATGCGATATAGAAGGCTGATTTTCGAATCGATGCGAAACAAATAGCTTAGCTTCAAATACTTGTGGTATACATGATTTGGCTTCAGCTGCGTGGGAAACAAACGAGTTATCTTGAAATCCAAGCGAAGCACATGATTTAGCTTCAAATCAATGCGAAGTTGAAGGCTTAGCTTCAAATACATGCGAAGGGAATGATTAAGTTTCACATACTTGCGAATAGAAGTGTTATAGCTTCAACTGCATGCGAAACAAACGAGTTAGCTTCAAATCAATGCGAAACAAAGAGTTTAGCTTCAAATACTTATGATATACATGATTCAGCTTCAACTGCATGCGAAACAAACGAGTTAGCTTCAAATCCAAGCGAAACACATGATTTAGCTTCAAATACTTGCGAACATAAGTGACATAGCTTCAAATGCAGGCGAAACACTCGAATTAGCTTTAAATCCATGCGACACACATGATTTAGCTTGAAATCAATGCGAAGTAGAAGGATTAGCATCAAATCCATGCAACACAGATTATATAGATTCATATACTTGCGATATAAGTGATATAGCTTCATCTACATGCGAAACAAACGAGTTAGCTTCACACCCAATGGAAAAACATGATTTACCTTCAAATCAATGCGAAGTAGAATGCTTAGCTTCAAATCCATGCGAAACGAATGATTTGGCTTCAAATACTTGCGAATGTAAGTGATGTAGCCTCGACTACATGCGAAACAAACGAGTTAGCTTCAAATCAATGCGAAACAAATAGTTTAGCTTCAAATACTTATGATATACATGATTTAGCTTCAACTGCATGCGAAACAAACGAGTTAGCTTCAAATCCAAGCGAAACACATGATTTAGCTTCAAATTCTCACAAATCACATGGTTTAGCTTCAAATTCTTACGATACAAATGGTTTAGCTTCAAATACTTGTTTATAAATGATTAAGCTTCAACTGCATGCGAAACGAACGAGTTCGCATCAGATCCATGCGTAACACATGATTTAGCTTCAAATCAATGCGAAGTGGTAGGCTTAGATTCATATACATGAGAAACAAATGGTTCAGCTTCAAAGAATTGCGATATACATGATTTAGCTTCAACTGCATGCGAAAGAAACGTGATAGCTTTAAATCCATGCGAAACACATGATTTATCTCCAAATCAATGCGAAGTAGAAGGCTTAGCTTCACATACTTGAGAAACAAATGTTTTAGCTCCAAATACTTGTGGTATACATGATTTGGCTTCAGCTGCGTGGGAAACAAACGAGTTATCTTGAAATCCAAGCGAAGCACATGATTTAGCTTCAAATCAATGCGACGTTGAAGGCTTAGCTTCAAATACATGCGAAGGGAATGATTAAGTTTCAAATACTTGCGAATAGAAGTGTTACAGCTTCAACTGCATGTGAAACAAACGAGTTAGCTTCAAATCCAAGCGAAACACATGATTTAGCTTCAAATTCTTGCGAAACACGTGGTTTAGCTTCAAATCCTTGCGATACAAATGGTTTAGCTTCAAATACTTGATTATACATGATTTAGCTTCAACTGCATGCGAAACAAACGAGTTAGCATCAAATCCATGAGTAACACATGATTTGGCTTCAGATCAATACGAAGTAGACGGCTTAGCTTCAAATCAATGCGAAACAAATTGTTTAGCTTCAAATACTTATGATATACATGATTTAGCTTCAACTGCATGCGAAACAAACGAATTAGCTTCAAATCCAAGCGATACACATGATGTAGCTTCAAATCAATGCGATATAGAAGGCTGATTTTCGAATCGATGCGAAACAAATAGCTTAGCTTCAAATACTTGTGGTATACATGATTTGGCTTCAGCTGCGTGGGAAACAAACGAGTTATCTTGAAATCCAAGCGAAGCACATGATTTAGCTTCAAATCAATGCGAAGTTGAAGGCTTAGCTTCAAATACATGCGAAGGGAATGATTAAGTTTCACATACTTGCGAATAGAAGTGTTATAGCTTCAACTGCATGCGAAACAAACGAGTTAGCTTCAAATCAATGCGAAACAAAGAGTTTAGCTTCAAATACTTATGATATACATGATTCAGCTTCAACTGCATGCGAAACAAACGAGTTAGCTTCAAATCCAAGCGAAACACATGATTTAGCTTCAAATACTTGCGAACATAAGTGACATAGCTTCAAATGCAGGCGAAACACTCGAATTAGCTTTAAATCCATGCGACACACATGATTTAGCTTGAAATCAATGCGAAGTAGAAGGATTAGCATCAAATCCATGCAACACAGATTATATAGATTCATATACTTGCGATATAAGTGATATAGCTTCAACTACATGCGAAACAAACGAGTTAGCTTCACACCCAATGGAAAAACATGATTTACCTTCAAATCAATGCGAAGTAGAATGCTTAGCTTCAAATCCATGCGAAACGAATGATTTGGCTTCAAATACTTGCGAATGTAAGTGATGTAGCCTCGACTACATGCGAAACAAACGAGTTATCTTCAAATCCAAGCGAAACACATGAATTAGTTGCAAATCAGTGCGAAGTAGTAGGCTTAGCTTCAAATCCATGCGAAGCAAATGGTTTAGCTTCAAATACTTGTAGTATACATTATTTAGCTTCAACTGCATTCGAATCAAACGAGTTTGCTTCAAATCCAAGCGAATCACATGATTCAGCTTAAAATGAATGCGAAGTAGAAGTCTCAGTTTCAAATCCATGCGAATCAAATGGTTTTGCTGCAAATACTTGTGATATACATGATTAAGCTTCAACTGCATGCGAAACGAACGAGTTCGCATCAAATCCATGCGTAACACATGGTTCAGCTTCAAATCAATGCGAAGTGGTATGCTTAGCTTCACATACATGAGAAGCAAATGTTTTAGCTCCAAATACTTGTGGTATACATGATTTGGCTTCAGCTGCGTGGGAAACAAACGAGTTATCTTGAAATCCAAGCTAAGCACATGATTTAGCTTCAAATCAATGCGAAGTTGAAGGCTTAGCTTCAAATACATGCGAAGGGAATTAAAAAAGTGTCAAATACTTGCGAATAGAAGTGTTATAGCTTCAACTGCATGCGAAACAAACGAGTTAGCTTCAAATCAATGCGAAACAAATAGTTTAGCTTCAAATACTTATGATATACATGATTTAGCTTCAACTGCATGCGAAACAAACGAGTTAGCTTCAAATCCAAGCGAAACACATGATTTAGCTTCAAATTCTCACAAATCACATGGTTTAGCTTCAAATTCTTACGATACAAATGGTTTAGCTTCAAATACTTGTTTATACATGATTAAGCTTCAACTGCATGCGAAACGAACGAGTTCGCATCAAATCCATGCGTAACACATGATTTAGCTTCAAATCAATGCGAAGTGGTAGGCTTAGATTCATATACATGAGAAACAAATGGTTCAGCTTCAAATAATTGCGATATACATGATTTAGCTTCAACTGCATGCGAAAGAAACGTGATAGCTTTAAATCCATGCGAAACACATGATTTATCTCCAAATCAATGCGAAGTAGAAGGCTTAGCTTCACATACTTGAGAAACAAATGTTTTAGCTCCAAATACTTGTGGTATACATGATTTGGCTTCAGCTGCGTGGGAAACAAACGAGTTATCTTGAAATCCAAGCGAAGCACATGATTTAGCTTCAAATCAATGTGAAGTTGAAGGCTTAGCTTCAAATACATGCGAAGGGAATGATTAAGTTTCAAATACTTGCGAATAGAAGTGTTACAGCTTCAACTGCATGTGAAACAAACGAGTTAGCTTCAAATCCAAGCGAAACACATGATTTAGCTTCAAATTCTTGCGAAACACATGGTTTAGCTTCAAATCCTTGCGATACAAATGGTTTAGCTTCAAATACTTGATTATACATGATTTAGCTTCAACTGCATGCGAAACAAACGAGTTAGCATCAAATCCATGCGTAACACATGATTTGGCTTCAGATCAATACGAAGTAGACGGCTTAGCTTCAAATCAATGCGAAACAAATTGTTTAGCTTCAAATACTTATGATATACATGATTTAGCTTCAACTGCATGCGAAACAAACGAATTAGCTTCAAATCCAAGCGATACACATGATGTAGCTTCAAATCAATGCGATATAGAAGGCTGATTTTCGAATCGATGCGAAACAAATGTTTTAGCTTCAAATACTTGTGGTATACATGATTTGGCTTCAGCTGCGTGGGAAACAAACGAGTTATCTTGAAATCCAAGCGAAGCACATGATTTAGCTTCAAATCAATGCGAAGTTGAAGGCTTAGCTTCAAATACATGCGAAGGGAATGATTAAGTTTCAAATACTTGCGAATAGAAGTGTTACAGCTTCAACTGCATGTGAAACAAACGAGTTAGCTTCAAATCCAAGCGAAACACATGATTTAGCTTCAAATTCTTGCGAAACACATGGTTTAGCTTCAAATCCTTGCGATACAAATGGTTTAGCTTCAAATACTTGATTATACATGATTCAGCTTCAACTGCATGCGAAACAAACGAGTTAGCTTCAAATCCAAGCGAAACACATGATTTAGCTTCAAATTCTCGCAAATCACATGGTTTAGCTTCAAATTCTTTCGATACAAATGGTTTAGCTTCAAATACTTGTGACATACATGATTTAGCTTCAAATTCATGCGAAACAAACGAGTTAGCTTCAAATCCATGCGAAACAAAGAGTTTAGCTTCAAACTCATGCTACTCACATGAATCAGCTTCAAATCAATGAGAAGTAGAAGGCTTAGTTTCAAATCCATGCGAAACACATGATTTAGCTTCAAATCCATGTGAAAAACATGATTTATCTTCAAATTCATGCGAAACACTTGGTTTAGCTTAATATTCATGCGAAACACATGGTTTAGCTTAATATTCATGAGAATCAAATGGTTCAGCTTCAAATACCTGTGATATACATGATTTAGCATCAACTGCATGCGAAACAAACGAGTTAGCTTCAAATCCATGCGAAACGCATGATTTAGCTTCAAATCGATACGAAGTACAAGGCTTAGCTTCAAAACCATGCGACACAAATGATTTAGCTTCTAATACTTGTTCTATACATGATTTAGCTTCAACTGCATGCGAAACAAACGAGTTGGCTGCAAATCAATGCGAAGTAGAAGGCTTATCTTCAAATCCATGCGAAACGAATAGTTTAGCATCAAATACTTCTTTTATACATGATTTAGCTTCAACTGCATGCGAAACAAACGAGTTAGCCTCAAACTCATGCTACTCACATGAATCAGCTTCAAATCAATGAGAAGTAGAAGGCTTAGTTTCAAATCCATGCGAAACACATGATTTATCTCCAAATCAATGCGAAGTAGAAGGCTTAGCTTCACATACTTGAGAAACAAATGTTTTAGCACCAAATACTTGTGGTATACATGATTTGGCTTCAGCTGCGTGGGAAACAAACGAGTTATCTTGAAATCCAAGCGAAGCACATGATTTAGCTTCAAATCAATGCGAAGTTGAATGCTTAGCTTCAAATACGTGCGAAGGGAATGATTAAGTTTCAAATACTTGCGAATAGAAGTGTTACAGCTTCAACTGCATGTGAAACAAACGAGTTAGCTTCAAATCCAAGCGAAACACATGATTTAGCTTCAAATTCTTGCGAAACACATGGTTTAGCTTCAAATCCTTGCGATACAAATGGTTTAGCTTCAAATACTTGATTATACATGATTTAGCTTCAACTGCATGCGAAAAAAACGAGTTAGCATCAAATCCATGCGTAACACATGATTTGGCGTCAGATCAATACGAAGTAGACGGCTTAGCTTCAAATCAATGCGAAACAAATTGTTTAGCTTCAAATACTTATGATATACATGATTTAGCTTCAACTGCATGCGAAACAAACGAATTAGCTTCAAATCCAAGCGAAACACATGATGTAGCTTCAAATCAATGCGATATAGAAGGCTGATTTTCGAATCGATGCGAAACAAATGGTTTAGCTTCAAATACTTGTGGTGTACATGATTTGGCTTCAGCTGCGTGGGAAACAAACGAGTTATCTTGAAATCCAAGCGAAGCACATGATTTAGCTTCAAATCAATGCGAAGTTGAAGGCTTAGCTTCAAATACATGCGAAGGGAATGATTAAGTTTCAAATACTTGCGAATAGAAGTGTTATAGCTTCAACTGCATGCGAAACAAACGAGTTAGCTTCAAATCCATGCGAAACAAACGAGTTAGCTTCAAATCCATGAGAAACACTTGATTTAGCTTCAAATCAATGCGATATAGAAGGCTGATTATCGAATCGTTGCGAAACAAATGGTTTAGCTTCAAATACTAGTGATATACATGATTTAGCTTCAACTGCATGCGAAAGAAACGTGATAGCTTTAAATCCATGCGAAACACATGATTTAGCTCCAAATCAATGCGAAGCAGAAGGCTTATCTTCAAATTCTAGCGAAACAAATGGTTTAGCTTCAAATACTTGTGATATACATGAGTTAGCTTCAACTGCATGCGAAACAAACGAGTTAGCTTCAAATCCAAGCGAAACACATGATTTAGCTTCAAATACATGCGAAACACGTGATTTATCTTCAAATCAATGCGAAGTAGAAGGCTTAGCTTCAAATCCATGCGAACCGAATGATTTAGCAGCAAATACTTGCGAATATAAGTGATATAGCTGCAACTGCATGCGAAACAAACGAGTTAGCTTCAAATCCAAGCGAAACACATTATTTATCTTCAAATAAATGCAAAGTAGAAGGCTTAGCTTCAAATCCATGCGAACCGAATGATTTGGCAGCAAATACTTGCGAATATAAGTGATATAGCTGCAACTGCATGCGAAACAAACGAGTTAGCTTCAAATCAATGCGAAACAAAGAGTTTAGCTTCAAATACTTATGATATACATGATTCAGCTTCAACTGCATGCGAAACAAACGAGTTAGCTTCAAATCCAAGCGAAACACATGATTTAGCTTCAAATTCTCGCAAATCACATGGTTTAGCTTCAAATTCTTGCGATACAAATGGTTTAGCTTCAAATACTTGTGACATACATTATTTAGCTTCAAATTCATGCGAAACAAACGAGTTAGCTTCAAATCCATGCGAAACACATGATTTAGCTCCAAATCAATGCGAAGCAGAAGGCTTATCTTCAAATTCTAGCGAAACAAATGGTTTAGCTTCAAATACTTGTGATATACATGAGTTAGCTTCAACTGCATGCGAAACAAACGAGTTAGCTTCAAATCCAAGCGAAACACATTATTTAGCTTCAAATACATGCGAAACACGTGATTTATCTCCAAATCAATGCGAAATAGAAGGCTTAGCTTCAAATCCATGCGAACCGAATGATTTAGCAGCAAATACTTGCGAATATAAGTGATATAGCTGCAACTGCATGCGAAACAAACGAGTTAACTTCAAATCCAAGCGAAACACATTATTTTTCTTCAAATAAATGCAAAGTAGAAGGCTTAGCTTCAAATCCATGCGAACCGAATGATTTGGCAGCAAATACTTGCGAATATAAGTGATATAGCTGCAACTGCATGCGAAACAAACGAGTTAGCTTCAAATCCAAGCGAAACACATGATTTAGCTTCAAATTCATGCGAAGTAGATGGCTTAGCATCAAATCCATGCGAAACAAATGGTTTAGCTTCAAATACTTGCGATATAAGTGATATAGCTTCAAATGCAGGCGAAACAAACGAGTCAGATTAAAATACATGTGAAACACATGATTTAGCTTCAAATTCATGCGAAGTAGATGGCTTAGCATCAATCCATGCGAAACAAATGGGTTAGCTTCAAATACTTGCGATATAAGTGATATAGCTTCAAATGCAGGCGAAACAAACGAGTCAGATTAAAATACATGTGAAACACATGATTTCTCTTCAAATTCATGTGAAACATTTGGTTTAGCTTAATATTCGTGCGAAACACATGGCTTAGCTTAATATTCATGAGAATCATATGGTTCCTCTTCAAATAATTGTGATATACATGATTTAGGTTCAACTGCATGCGAAATAAACGAGTTAGCTTCAAAACCAAGCGAAACACATGATTTAGCTTCAAATCATTGCAAAGTAGAAAGCTTAGCTTCAAATTCATGCGAAAGAAATGGTTTAGTTTCAAATACTTGTGATATACATGATTCAGCTTCAACTGCATGCGGAAAAGACCAGTTAGCTTCACAACCAAGCGAAAAACATGATTTAGATTCAAATCAATGCGAAGTAGAAGGCTTAGCTTCAAATCAATGCGAAACAGATGGTTTATATTCAGATACTTGTTATATACATGATTTAGCTTCAACTGCGTGCGAAACAAACGAGTTAGCTTCAAATCAATGCGAAGTAGAAGGCTTAGCTCCAAATCCATGCGAAACGAATAGTTTAGCTTCAAATACTTCTTTTATACATGATTTAGCTTCAACTGCATGCGAAACAAACGAGTTAGCCTCAAACCCATGCTACTCACATGAATCAGCTTCAAATCAATGAGAAGTAGAAGGCTTAGCTTCAAATCCATGCGAAACGAATAATTGACTTTCAAATACTTGCGAATATAAGTGATATAGCTTCAAATGCAGGCGAAACAAACGAGTTAGCTTCAAATCCATGCGAAACACATGATTTAGCTTCAATTTCATGCCGAACACATGGATTGGCTTAATACTCATGCGAAACAAATGGTGCAGCTTCAGATACTTGTGATATACATGATATAGGTTCAACTGCATGCGAAACAATCTAGTTAGCTTTAAATCCAAGCGAAATACATGATTTAGATTCAAATCAATGCGAAGTAGAAGGCTTATCTTCGAAACAATGTGCAACAAATGGTTTAGCTTCAAATACTTCTGATATACATGATTTAGCTTCAAATAAATGCGAAGCAGAACGCTTAGCTTCTGGTACATGAGAAACAAATGATTTACCTTCAGATAATTGCAATGTAAGTGATATAGATTCAAATGCAGGCGAAACAATCGAGTTAGCTTCAAATCAATGCGAAGTAGAAGATTTATCTTCAAATCCATGCGAAACAAATGGTTTAGCTTCAAATACGTGTGATATACATGATTAAGCTTCAAATGAAAGCGAGACAAACGAGTTAGCTTCAAATCGATACGGAACACATGATTTAGCTTCAAAACATGCGAAGTAGAAGGTTTATCTTCGAAACCATTCGAAACAAATGGTTTAGCTACAAATTCTTCTGATATACATGATTTAGCTTCAAATAAATGCGAAGCAGAACGCTTAGCTTCTGGTACATGAGAAACAAATGATTTACCTTCAGATAATTGCAATGTAAGTGATATAGATTCAAATGCAGGCGAAATAAACGAGTTAGCTTCAAATCAATGCGAAGTAGAAGGCTTAGCTTCAAATCCATGCGAAACAGATGGTTTAGATTCAGATACTTGTGATAAACATGATTTAGCTTCAACTGCATGCGAAACAAACGAATTAGCTTCAAATCCAAGCGAACATATGATTTACCTTCAAATCAATACGAAGTAGAAGGGTTAGCTTCAAATCAAAGTGAAGTAGAAGGCTTAGCTTCAAATCCATGCGAATCAAACGAGTTAGCTATAAATCCATGCGAAAAACATGAGTTAGCTGGAAATCAATGCGAAGTAGAAGGCTTAGCTGCAAATCCATGGGAATCAAATGGTTTAGCTTCAAATACTTGTGATATACATGATTTAGCTTCAAATGCATGCGAAACAAACGAGTTAGCTTCAAATCCAAGCGTAACACAAGATTTAGCTGCAAATCAATGCGAAGTAGAAGGCTTAGCTTAAAAGCCATGCGAATCAAACGGTTGAGCTTCAAGTACTTGTGATATACATGATTTATATTCAAATGCAGGCGAAACAAAAGAGTTAGCTTCATATCCATGCGAAACACATCATTTAGCTTCAATTTCATGCGAAACACATGGTTTAGCTCAATAGTCATGCGACAAAGATGGTTTATATTCAGATACTTGTGTTAAACATGATTTAGCTTCATCTGCAAACGAAACAAACGAGTTAGCTTCAAATCCAAGCGAAACACATGATTTACCTTCAAATCAATGCGAAGTAGAAGACTTAGCTTCAAATCAATGCGAAGTAGAAGGCTTAGCTTCAAATGCAGGCGTAATAAATGAGTTAGCTTCAAATCCATGCGAAACACATGATTTAGCTTCAAATCGATGCGAAGTACAAGGCTTATCTTCAAATACATGTGAAACAAATGGTTTAGCTTAAAATACTTGTGATATACATGATTTAGCTTCAACTGCATGCGAAACAAACGAGTTAGCTTCAAATCCAAGAGAAACACATGATTTAGCTTCAAATCAATGCGAAGTAGAAGGCTTAGCTTCAAATTCATGCGAAACAAATGGTTTAGCTTCAAATACTTGCGATATACATGTTTCAGCTTCAACTGCATGCGAAACAAACGAGTTAGCTTCAAAACGAAGCGAAACACATGGTTTAAATTCAAATCAATGCGAAATAGAAGGCTTAGCTTGAAATTCATGCGAAACAAATGGTTTAGCTTCAAATACTTGTGATATACATGATTCAGCTTCAAATGCAGACGAAACAAACGAGTTAGCTTCAAATCCATGCGAAGCACATGCTTTAGCTTCAAATCAATGCGAAGTACAAGGCTTATCTTCAAATACATGATAAACAAATGATTTATCTTCAGATAATTGCGATATAAGTGATATAGCTTCATATGCAGGCGAAAGAATCGAGTTAGCTACAAATCAATGCGAAGTGGAACGCTTAGCCTCAAATACATGAGAAACAAATGGTTTAGCTTCAAATTCAAGCGAAACACATTATTTAGGTTCAAATCTATGCTTAGTGGTAGGCTTAGCTTCAAATACATGAGAAACAAATGATTTATCTTCAGATAATTGCGATATAAGTGATATAGCTTCAAATGCAGGCGAAACAATCGAGTTAGCTTCAAATCAATGCGAAGTAGAAGGCTTATCTTCAAATCCATGCGAAACAAATGGTTTAGCTGCAAATACTTGTGATATACATGATTTAGCTTCAACTGCATGCGAAACAAACGAGTTAGCTTCAAAACCAAGCGATTCACATGAATTAGCTTCGAATCAATGCGAAGTAGAAGGCTTAGCTTCAAACACATGAGAAACAAATGATTGATCTTCAGATAATTGCGATATAAGTGATATAGCTTCATATGCAGGCGAAACAATCGAGTTAGCTTCAAATCAATGCGAAGTTGAAGTCTTTGCTTCAAATCCATGCGAAGCGAATGGTTTAACTTCAAATACTTTTGACAAACATGATTTAGCTTCAACTGCATGCGAAACAAACGCTTTACCTTCAAATCCAAGCGAAACACATTATTTACGTTCAAATCAATGCGAAGTGGAAGGCTTAGCTTCAAATACATGAGAAACAAATGGTTTAGCTTCAGATAATTGCGATATAAGTGTTATAGCTTCATATGCAGGCGAAACAATCGAGTTAGCTTCAAATCAATGCGAAGTAGAAGGCTTATCTTCAAATCCACGCGAAACAAATGGTTTAGCTTCAAATACTTGTGCTATACATGATTTATCTCCAAATACAGGCGGAAAAAACGAGTTAGCTTCAAATCCATGCGAAACATATGATTTAGCTTCAAATCAATGCGAAGTAGAAGGCTTATCTTCAAATCCATGCGAATCAAACGGTTTAGCTTCAAATACATGTGATATACATGATTTAGCTTCAACTGCATGCGAAACAAACGCTTTACCTTCAAATGCAGGCGAAACAAACGAGTTAGCTCCAAATCCATGCGAAACACATGATTTAGATTCAAATTATTGCCAAGTACATGGCTTATCATCAAATACATGAGAAACAAATGATTTATCTTCAGATAATTGCGAAATAAGTGATATAGCTTCATATGCAGGCAAAACAATCGAGTTTGCTTCAAATCAATGCGAAGTGGAACGCTTAGCTTCAAATACATGAGAAACAAATGGTTTAGCTTCAAATACTTGTGATATACATGAGTGAGCTTCAACTGCATGTGAAACAACCGTGTTACCTTCAAATCCAAGCGAAACACATGATTTAGCTTCAAATCAATGCGAAGTAGAATGGTTAGCATCAAATCCAAGTGAATCACATGATTCAGATTCAAATCAATGCGAATCACATGATTTAGCTTCGAATCAATGCGACGTAGAAGGCATATCTTCGAAACCTTGCGAAACAGATGGTTTAGCTTCAAATACTTGTGATATACATGATTTAACTTCAAATGCAGGCGAAACAAACGAGTTAGCCTCAAATCCATGCGATAGAAACGAGTTAGCTTCAAATTCAAGCGAAACACATGATTTAGCTTCAATTTCATGCCGAACACATGGATTGGCTTAATACTCATGCGAAACAAATGGTGCAGCTTCAGATACTTGTGATATACATGATATAGGTTCAACTGCATGCGAAACAATCTAGTTAGCTTTAAATCCAAGCGAAATACATGATTTAGATTCAAATCAATGCGAAGTAGAAGGCTTATCTTCGAAACAATGTGCAACAAATGGTTTAGCTTCAAATACTTCTGATATACATGATTTAGCTTCAAATAAATGCGAAGCAGAACGCTTAGCTTCTGGTACATGAGAAACAAATGATTTACCTTCAGATAATTGCAATGTAAGTGATATAGATTCAAATGCAGGCGAAACAATCGAGTTAGCTTCAAATCAATGCGAAGTAGAAGATTTATCTTCAAATCCATGCGAAACAAATGGTTTAGCTTCAAATACGTGTGATATACATGATTAAGCTTCAAATGAAAGCGAGACAAACGAGTTAGCTTCAAATCGATACGGAACACATGATTTAGCTTCAAAACATGCGAAGTAGAAGGTTTATCTTCGAAACCATTCGAAACAAATGGTTTAGCTACAAATTCTTCTGATATACATGATTTAGCTTCAAATAAATGCGAAATAGACGGCTTAGATTCAAATCCACGCGAAACAAATGGTTTAGCTTCAAATACTTGTGCTATACATGATTTATCTTCAAATGCAGGCGAAACAAAAGAGTTAGCTTCAAAACCAAGCGAAACACATCATTTAGCTTCAAATTTATGCGAATCACATGGTTTAGCTCAATATTCATGCGAAACAGATGGTTTATATTCAGATACTTGTGGTAAACATGATTTAGCTTCAACTGCATGCGAAACAAACGAGTTAGCTTCAAAACCAAGCGAAACACATCATTTGGCTTCAAATTCATGCGAAAAATATGATTTAGCTTCAAATAAATGCGAAATAGACGGCTTAGCTTCAAATACATGAGAAACAAATGATTTATCTTCAGATAATTGCGATATAAGTGATATAGATTCAAATGCAGTCGAATCAATCGTGTTAGCTTCAAATTAATGCGAAGTAGGAGGCTTATCTTCAAATCCATGTGAAACAAATGGTTTAGCTTCAAATACTTGTGATATACATGATTTAGCTTCAACTGCATGCGAAACAAACTAGTTAGCTTCAAAACCAAGCGAAACACATGATTCAGCTTCTAATCAATGCGAAGTAGAAGGCTTAGCTTCAAATTCATGCGAAACAAAATGGTTTAGCTTCAAATACTTGTGATATACATAATTTAGCTTCAACTGCATGCGAAATAAACGAGATAGCTTCAAATCCAAGCGAAACACATGATTTATCTTCAAATCAATGCGAAGTTGAAGGCTTTGCTACAAATCCATGCGAAGCGAATGGTTTAGCTTCAAATACTTGTGATATACATGATTTATCTTCAAATACAGGCGAAAATAACGAGTTAGCTGCAAATCCATGCGAAACATATGATTTAGCTTCAAATAAATGCGAAATAGACGGCTTAGCTTCAAATACATGAGAAACAAATGATTTATCTTCAGAAAATTGCGATGTAAGTGATATAGCTTCAAATGCAAGCGAAACAATCGAGTTAGCTTCAAATCCATGCGAAACAAACGAGATAGCTTCAATACCATGCGAAACGCATGATTTAGCTTCGAATCAGTGCGAAATAGAAGGCTGATTTTCGAATCCATGCGAAACAAACGGTTTAGCTTCAAATACTTGTGATATACATGATTTAGCTTCAACTGCATGCGAAACAAACGAGTTATCTTTAAATCCATGCGAAACACATGATCTAACTTAAAATCAATACGAAGTAGAAGGTCTATCTTCGAATCCATGCAAACAAAATCCAAGCTTCAAATATTAGCGATATATATGTTTTAGTTTCAAATGCAGGCGAAACAAACGAGTTAGCTTCAAATCCATGCGAAACAAACGAGGTAGCTTCAATTCCATGCGAAACGCATGATTTAGCTTCGAATCAGTGCGAAATAGAAGGCTGATTTTCGAATCCATGCGAAACAAACGGTTTAGCTTCAAATACTTGTGATATACATGATTTAGCTTCAACTGCATGCGAAACAAACTTGTTAGCTTCAAATACAAGGGAAACACATGATTTAGATTCAAATTCATGCGAAGTAGAAGGCTTAGCTTCAAATCCCAGCGGAACACATTATTTAGCTTCAAATTAATGCTAAGTAGATGACTTGGTTACAAATTCTTGTGAATCAAATGGTATAGCTTCAAATACTTGTGATATACATGATTTAACTTCCGCTGCAAGCGAAACAAACGATTTAGCTTCATACCTAAGGAGACACATGATTTAACATCAAATCAATGCGAAGTAGAAGGCGTAGCTTCAAATCAATGCGAACCAAATGGTTTAACATCAAATACTTGTGATATATATGATTTAGCTGCAAGAGCATGCGAAACAAACTAGTAGCTTCAAATCCATGCGAAACAAACGTGTTAGCTTTAAATCCATGCGAAACTCATGATTTAGCTCCAAATCAATGCGAATTAGAAGGCTTAGCTCCAAATCCATGGGAATCAAATGGTTTAGCTTCAAATACTTGTGATATACATGATTTTGCTTCAACTGCATGCGAAACAAACGAGTTAGCTTCAATCCATGCGAAACGAATGATTTAGCTTCAAATACTTGCGAGCATAAGTGATATAGCATCAACTGCATGCGAAACAAACGATTTTTCTTCAAATCCATACGAATCACTTGATTTAGCTTCAAATCAATGCGAAGTAGAAGACTTAGCTTCAAATCCATGCGAATCAAATGGTTTCGCTTCAAATACTTGTGATATACATGATTAAGCTTCAACTGCATGCGAAACAAACGAGTTCGCTTTAAATCCATGCGAAACACATGATTTAGCTCCAAATCAATGCGAAGTAGAAGACTGATCTTCGAATACATGCGAAACAAATGGTTTAGCTTAAAATACTTGTGATATACATTATTGAGATTCAACTGCATGCGAAATAAACGAGTTAGCTTCAAATCCAAGCGAAACACTTGATTTTGCTGCAAATCAATGCGAAGTAGATGGCTTATCTTCAAATCCATACGAATCAAATGGATTAGCTACAAATACTTGCGAATATAAGTGATATAGCTTCAAATGCAGACGAAACGAAAGAGTGAGATTCAAATCCAAGCGTAGCACATGATTTAGCTTCAAATCAATGTGAAGTAGAAGGCTTAGATTCAAATCCATGCGAAACAAATGGTTTAGCTTCAAATACTTGCGAACATAAGAGATATAGCTTCAAATTCAGGCGAAACAAACGAGTTAGCTTCAAATCCATGAGAAACACATGATTTAGCTTCAATTCATTGCGAAATAGAAGGCAGATTTTCGAATCCATGCGAAACAAATGGTTTAGCTTTAAATACTTCTGATATACATGATTTAGCATCAACTATATGCGAAACAAAGGAGTTATCTTCAAATCCATGCCGAACACGTGATATAGCTACAAATCAATGCGAAGTAGAAGGCTTAGCTTTAAATCCATGCGTAACAAATGGCTTAGCTTCAAATACTTGTTATATACATGATTTATCTTCAACTGAATGCGAAACAAACAAGTTAGTTTCAAATCCAATCGAAACACATGAGTTAGCTTCAAATTCAAGCGAAGTAGAATGCTTAGCTTCAAATCCATGCGAATCGAATTATTTGCCTTCAAATACTTACGAATATAAGTGATATAGATTCAACTGCATGCGATACAAACGAGTTATCTTCTAATCCATGCGAAACACATGATTTAGCTTCAAATCAATGCGAAGTAGAAGGATTAGCATCAAATCCATGCGATACAGATTATTTAGATTCATATACTTGCGATATAAGTGATATAGCTTCAAATGCAGTCGAAACAAAAGAGTGAACTTCAAATCCAAGCGAAACACATGATTCATCTTCAAATCAATGCGAAGTAGACGGCTTAGCTTCAAATCCATGCGAAACAAATGGTTCAGCTTCAAATAATTGTGATATACATGATTTAGCTTCAACTGCAGGCGAAACAAACGAGTTGGCTTCAAATCCGTGCGAAACACATGATTTAACTTCAAATCAATGCGAAATAGAAGGCTTAGCTTCAAAAACAATGCGAAACAAATGGTTTAGCTTCAAATACTTGAGATATACATGATTGAGCTTCAACTGCATGCGAAACAATCGACTTATCTTGAAATCCAGGCAGAACACATGATTTAGCTACAAATCAATGCGAAGTCGAAGGCTTAACTTCAAATCCATGCGAAACAAACGGTTTAGCTTCAAATATTTGTGATATACATGATTTTGCTTCAACTGCATGCGAAACAAACGAATTAGCTTCAAATCCATGCGAAACAAACGAGTTAGCTTCAAATCCATGCGAAACTCATGATTTAGCTTCAAATCAATGTGAAATAGAAGGCTTAGCTTCAAAAACAATGCGAAACAAATGGTTTAGCTTCAAATACTTGAGGTATACATGATTGAGATTTAACTGCATGCGAAACAATCGAGTTATCATGAAATACAGGCGGAACACATGATTTAGCTACAAATCAATGCGAAGTCGAAGGCTTAACTTCAAATCCATGCGAAACAAATGGTTTAGCTTCAAATATTTGTGATATATATGATTTAGATTCAACTGCATGCGAAACAAACGTGTTAGCTTTAAATCCATGCGAAACGCACGATTTAGCTCCAAATCAAAGCGAAGTAGAAGGCTTAGCATCAATTCCATGCGACACAAATGATTTAGCTTCAAATACTTGCGATATAAGTGATATAGCTTCAAATGCAGGAGAAACAAAGGAGTGACCTTCAAATCCAAGCGTAAGACATGATTTAGCTTCAAATCAATGCGAAGGAGAAGGCTTAGCTTCAAATCCATGCGAAACAAATGGATTAGCTTCAAATACTTGTGAGATACATAATTGAGCTTCAACTGCAGGCGAAACAAACGAGTTAGCTTCAAATCCATGCGAAACAAACGAGATTGCTTCAATTCTATGCGAAACGCATGATTTATCTTCGAATCAGTGCGAAATAGAAGGCTGATTTTCGAATCCATGCGAAAAAAACGGTTTAGCTTCAAATACTTGTGATATACATGATTTAGCTTCAACTGCATGCGAAACAAACGTGTTAGCTTTAAATCCATGCGAAACACATGATATAGCTCGAAATCAATGCGAAGTAGAAGGCTTAGCTTCAAATCCATGAGAATCAAATGGTTTAGCTTCAAATACTTGTGATATACATGATTTAGCTTCAACTGCATGCGAAACTAACGAGTTAACTTCAAATCCAAGCGAAACACTTGATTTAGCTTCAAATCAATGCGAAATAGAAGGCTTAGTTTAAAAACCAATGCGAAACAAATGGTTTAGCTGCAAATACTTGTGATATACATGATTTTGGTTCAACTGCACGCGGAACAAATGAGTTAGCTTCAAATCCATGCGAAACAAACGAGTTAGCTTCAAATCCATGCGAAACTCATGATTTAGCTTCAAATCAATGCGAAATAGAAGGCTGATTTTCGAATCCATGCGAAACGAATGATTTAGCTTCAAATACTTGCGAACATAAGTGATATAGCTTCAACTGTATGCGAAACAAACGAGTTTGCTTCAAATCCAAACGAAACACTTTATTTAACTTCAAATCAATGCGAAGTAGAAGGCTTAGCTTCAAATCCATGCGAATAAAATGGTTTTGCTTCACATACTTGTGATATACATGATTTAGCCTCAACTGGATGCGAAACAAAGGAGTTATCTTCAAATCCATGCCGAGCACATGATATAGCTACAAATCAATGCGAAGTAGAAGGCTTAGCTTTAAATCCATGCGTAACAAATGGCTTAGCTTCAAATACTTGTTATAAACATGATTTAGCTTCAACTGCATGCGAAACAAACGAGTTAGCTTCAAATCCAAGCGAAACACATGATTTATCTTCAAGTCAATGCGAAGTTGAAGGCTTTGCTTCAAATCCATGCGAAGCGAATGGTTTAGCTTCAAATACTTGTGATATACATGATTTATCTTCAAATACAGGCAAAAAAAACGATTTAGCTCCACATCCATGCGAAACATATGATTTAGCTTCAAATAAATGCGAAATAGACGGCTTAGCTTCAAATACATGAGAAACACATGATTTATATTCAGATAATTGCGATATAAGTGATATAGATTCAAATGCAGTCGAATCAATCCAGTTAGCATCAAATTAATGCGAAGTAGGAGGCTTATCTTCAAATCCATGCAAAACAAATGGTTTAGCATCAAATACTTGTGATATACATGATTTAGCTTCAACTGCATGCGAAACAAACGTGTTAGCTTCAAATCCAAGCGAAACACATGATTTCACTTCAAGTCAATGCGAAGTTGAAGGCTTTGCTTCAAATCCACGCGAAGCGAATGGTTTACCTTCAAATAGTTGTGATATACATGATTTATCTTCAAATACAGGCGAAAAAAACGAGTTAGCTTCAAATCCATGCGAAACATATGATTTAGCTTCAAATAAATGCGAAATAGAAGGCTTAGCTTCAAATTCATGCGATAGAAATGGTTTAGCTTCAAATACTTGTGATATACATGAGGCAGCTTCAACTGCATGCAAAACAAACGAGTTAGCTTCAAAACCAAGCGAAACACATGATTTAGCTTCAAATCAATGCGAAGTAGAAGGCTTAGCTTCAAATTCATGCTGTAGAAATGGTTTAGCTTCAAATACTTGTGATATACAAGATTTATCTTCAAATACAGGCGAAACAAATGGTTTAGCTTCAAATATTTGTGATATACATGATTTAGCGTCAACTGCATGCGAAACAAACGAGTTAGCTTCAAAACCAAGCGAAACACCTGATTTAGATTCAAATCAATGCGAAGTAGAAGGCTTAGCTTCAAATTCATGCGAAGCGAATGGTTTAGCTTCAAATCAATGCGAAATAGAAGGCTGATTTTCGAATCCATGCGAAACGAATGATTTAGCTTCAAATACTTGCGAACATAAGTGATATAGCTTCAACTGTATGCGAAACAAACGAGATTGCTTCAAATCCAAACGAAACACTTTATTTAACTTCAAATCAATGCGAAGTAGAAGGCTTAGCTTCAAATCCATGCGAATAAAATGGTTTAGCTTCACATACTTGTGATATACATGATTTAGCTTCAACTGGATGCGAAACAAAGGAGTTATCTTCAAATCCATGCCGAACACATGATATAGCAACAAATCAATGCGAAGTAGAAGGCTTAGCTTTAAATCCATGCGTAACAAATGGCTTAGCTTCAAATACTTGTTATATACATGATTTAGCTTTAACTGCATGCGAAACAAACAAGTTAGTTTCAAATCCAATCGAAACACATGAGTTAGCTTTAAATTCAAGCGAAGCAGAATGCTTAGCTTCAAATCCATGCGAATCGAATTATTTGGCTTCAAATCAATGCGAAGTAGAAGGATTAGCATCAAATCCATGCGATACAGATTATTTAGATTCATATACTTGCGATATAAGTGATATAGCTTCAAATGCAGGCGAAGCAAAAGAGTGAACTTCAAATCCAAGCGAAACACATGATTCATCTTCAAATCAATGCGAAGTAGACGGCTTAGCTTCAAATCCATGCGAAACAAATGGTTCAGCTTCAAATAATTGTGATATACATGATTTAGCTTCAAATCCATGCGAAACGAGTGATTTATCTTCAAATACTTGCGAATACAAGTGATATAGCGTCAACTGCATGCGAATCAAACGAGTTGGCTTAAATGCAAGCGAATACATGATTTAGCTTCAAATCAATGCGAAGTAGAACGCTTAGCTTCAAATCCATGCGAATAAAATGGTTTAGCTTCACATACTTGTGATATACATGATTTAGCTTCAACTGCAGGCGAAACAATCGAGTTAGCTACAAATCCATGCGCAACACATGATTTAGCTTCAAATTCATTCGAAACACATGGTTTAGCTTAATATTCATGCGAAACAATTGTTCAGCTTCAAATATATGTGATATACATGATTTAGATTCAACTGCATTCGAAACAAACGAAGTAGCTTCAAATCCAAGCGAAACACATGATTTAGCCTCAAATCAATGCGCAGTAGAAGGCTTAGCTTCAAATCCATGCGAAGCGAATGGTTTAGCTTCAAATCAATGCGAAATAGAAGGCTGATTTTCGAATCCATGCGAAACGAATGATTTAGCTTCAAATACTTGCGAACATAAGTGATATAGCTTCAACTGTATGCGAAACAAACGAGATTGCTTCAAATCCATACGAAACACTTTATTTAACTTCAAATCAATGCGAAGTAGAAGGCTTAGCTTCAAATCCATGCGAATAAAATGGTTTAGCTTCACATACTTGTGATATACATGATTTAGCTTCAACTGGATGCGAAACGAAGGAGTTATCTTCAAATCCATGCCGAACACATGATATAGCTACAAATCAATGCGAAGTAGAAGGCTTAGCTTTAAATCCATGCGTAACAAATGGCTTAGCTTCAAATACTTGTTATATACATGATTTAGCTTTAACTGCATGCGAAACAAACAAGTTAGTTTCAAATCCAATCGAAACACATGAGTTAGCTTTAAAATCAAGCGAAGTAGAATGCTTAGCTTCAAATCCATGCGAATCGAATTATTTGGCTTCAAATACTTACGAATATAAGTGATATAGATTCAACTGCATGCGATACAAACGAGTTATCTTCTAATCCATGCGAAAAACATGATTTAGCTTCAAATCAATGCGAAGTAGAAGGATTAGCATCAAATCCATGCGATACAGATTATTTAGATTCATATACTTGCGATATAAGTGATATAGCTTCAAATGCAGGCGAAGCAAAAGAGTGAACTTCAAATCCAAGCGAAACACATGATTCATCTTCAAATCAATGCGAAGTAGACGGCTTAGCTTCAAATCCATGCGAAACAAATGGTTCAGCTTCAAATAATTGTGATATACATGATTTAGCTTCAAATCCATGCGAAACGAGTGATTTATCTTCAAATACTTGCGAATATAAGTGATATAGCGTCAACTGCATGCGAATCAAACGAGTTGGCTTAAATGCAAGCGAATACATGATTTAGCTTCAAATCAATGCGAAGTAGAACGCTTAGCTTCAAATCCATGCGAATAAAATGGTTTAGCTTCACATACTTGTGATATACATGATTTAGCTTCATCTGCAGGCGAAACAATCGAGTTAGCTACAAATCCATGCGCAACACATGATTTAGCTTCAAATTCATTCGAAACACATGGTTTAGCTTAATATTCATGCGAAACAATTGTTCAGCTTCAAATATATGTGATATACATGATTTAGATTCAACTGCATTCGAAACAAACGAGGTAGCTTCAAATCCAAGCGAAACACATGATTTAGCTTCAAATCAATGCGCAGTAGAAGGCTTAGCTTCAAATCCATGCGAAACAAATGGTTCAACTTCAAATAATTGTGATATACATGATTTAGCTTCAACTGCAGGCGATACGAACGAGTTGGATTCAAAACCAAGCGAATACATGATTTAGCTTCAAATCAATACGAACGAATGAATTTTCTTCAAATACTGGCGAATATAAATGATATTGGTACAAATGCAGTCGAAACAAACGAGTTATCTTCAAATCAATGCGAAACACGTGACTTGGCATCAAATAAATGCGTTGTAGAAGGATTAGCTTCAAATCCATGCGAAACAAATGGTTCAGCTTCAAATAATTGTGATATACATGATTTAGCTTCAAATCCATGCGAAACGAGTGATTTATCTTCAAATACTTGCGAATATAAGTGATATAGCGTCAACTGCATGCGAATCAAACGAGTTGGCTTAAATGCAAGCGAATACATGATTTAGCTTCAAATCAATGCGAAGTAGATCGCTTAGCTTCAAATCCATGCGAAACAAATGCTTTAGCTTCAAATACTTTTGATAAACATGATTTAGCTTCAACTGCATGCGAAGAAAACGAGTTAGCTTCAATTCCATGCGAAACATATGATTTAGCTTCAAATCAGTGCGAAATAGACGGCTTAGATTCAAATACATGAGAAGCAAATGATTTATCTTCAGATAATTGCGATATAAGCGATATAAACTTAAATGCAGTCGATTCAATCGAGTTAGCTTCAAATTAATGCGAAGTAGGAGGCTTATCTTCAAATCCATGCGAAACAAATGGTTTAGCTTAAAATACATGTGATATACATGATTTAGCTTCAACTGCATGCGAAACAAACGAGTTAGCTTCAAATCCAAGCGAAACACATGATATATCTTCAAGCCAATGCGAAGTTGAAGGCTTTGCTTCAAATCCATGCGAAGCGAATGGTTTAGCTTCAAATACTTGTGATATACATGATTTATCTTCAAATACAGGCAAAAAAACGAGTTAGCTCCACATCCATGCGAAACATATGATTTAGCTTCAAATAAATGCGAAATAGACGGCTTAGCTTCAAATACATGAGAAACACATGATTTATATTCAGATAATTGCGATATAAGTGATATAGATTCAAATGCAGTCGAATCAATCCAGTTAGCTTCAAATTAATGCGAAGTAGGAGGCTTATCTTCAAATCCATGCGAAACATATGATTTAGCTTCAAATAAATGCGAAATAGAAGGCTTAGCTTCAAATTCATGCGATAGAAATGGTTTAGCTTCATATACTTGCGAACATAAGAGATATAGCTTCAAATTCAGGCGAAACAAACGAGTTAGCTTTAAATCCATGCGGAAGAAACGAGATAGCTTCAAATCCATGAGAAACTCATGATTTAGCTCCAAATCAATGCGAAGTAGAAGGCTTAGCTCCAAATCCATGGGAATCAAATGGTTTAGCTTCAAATATTTGTGATATACATGATTTATCTTCAACTGCGTGCGAAACAAACGAGTTAGCTCCAAATCCAAGCGAAACACTTGATTTAGCTTCAAATCAATGCGAAGTCGAAGGCTGATCTTCGAATCCTTGCGAAACAAATGGTTTAGCTTCAAATGCTTGTGATATACATGATTTAGCTGCAACAGCATGCGAAACAAACTAGTAGCTTCAAATACATGCGAAACAAACGTGTTAGCTTTAAATCCATGCGAAACTCATGATTTAGCTCCAAATCAATGCGAATTAGAAGGCTTAGCTCCAAATCCATGGGAATCAAATGGTTTAGCTTCAAATACTTGTGATATACATGATTTTGCTTCAACTGCATGCGAAACAAACGAGTTAGCTTCAATCCATGCGAAACGAATGATTTAGCTTCAAATACTTGCGAGCATAAGTGTTATAGCATCAACTGCATGCGAAACAAACGATTTTTCTTCAAATCCATACGAATCACTTGATTTAGCTTCAAATCAATGCGAAGTAGAAGACTTAGCTTCAAATCCATGCGAATCAAATGGTTTCGCTTCAAATACTTGTGATATACATGATTAAGCTTCAACTGCATGCGAAACAAACGAGTTCGCTTTAAATCCATGCGAAACACATGATTTAGCTCCAAATCAATGCGAAGTAGAAGACTGATCTTCGAATACATGCGAAACAAATGGTTTAGCTTAAAATACTTGTGATATACATTATTGAGATTCAAATGCATGCGAAATAAACGAGTTAGCTTCAAATCCAAGCGAAACACTTGATTTTGCTGCAAATCAATGCGAAGTAGATGGCTTATCTTCAAATCCATACGAATCAAATGGATTAGCTTCAAATACTTGCGAATATAAGTGATATAGCTTCAAATGCAGACGAAACGAAAGAGTGAGATTCAAATCCAAGCGTAGCACATGATTTAGCTTCAAATCAATGTGAAGTAGAAGGCTTAGATTCAAATCCATGCGAAACAAATGGTTTAGCTTCAAATACTTGCGAACATAAGAGATATAGCTTCAAATTCAGGCGAAACAAACGAGTTAGCTTCAAATCCATGAGAAACACATGATTTAGCTTCAATTCATTGCGAAATAGAAGGCTGATTTTCGAATCCATGCGAAACAAATGGTTTAGCTTTAAATACTTCTGATATACATGATTTAGCTACAACTATATGCGAAACAAAGGAGTTATCTTCAAATCCATGCCGAACACATGATATAGCTACAAATCAATGCGAAGTAGAAGGCTTAGCTTTAAATCCATGCGTAAAAAATGGCTTAGCTTCAAATACTTGTTATATACATGATTTATCTTCAACTGAATGCGAAACAAACAAGTTAGTTTCAAATCCAATCGAAACACATGAGTTAGCTTCAAATTCAAGCGAAGTAGAATGCTTAGCTTCAAATCCATGCGAAACGAATTATTTGCCTTCAAATACTTACGAATATAAGTGATATAGATTCAACTGCATGCGATACAAACGAGTTATCTTCTAATCCATGCGAAACACATGATTTAGCTTCAAATCAATGCGAAGTAGAAGGATTAGCATCAAATCCATGCGATACAGATTATTTAGATTCATATACTTGCGATATAAGTGATATAGCTTCAAATGCAGTCGAAACAAAAGAGTGAACTTCAAATCCAAGCGAAACACATGATTCATCTTCAAATCAATGCGAAGTAGACGGCTTAGCTTCAAATCCATGCGAAACAAATGGTTCAGCTTCAAATAATTGTGATATACATGATTTAGCTTCAACTGCAGGCGAAACAAACGAGTTGGCTTCAAATCCATGCGAAACACATGATTTAGCTTCAAATCAATGCGAAATAGAAGGCTTAGCTTCAAAAACAATGCGAAACAAATGGTTTAGCTTCAAATACTTGAGATATACATGATTGAGCTTCAACTGCATGCGAAACAATCGAGTTATCTTGAAATCCAGGCAGAACACATGATTTAGCTACAAATCAATGCGAAGTCGAAGGCTTAACTTCAAATCCATGCGAAACAAACGGTTTAGCTTCAAATATTTGTGATATACATGATTTTGCTTCAACTGCATGCGAAACAAACGAATTAGCTTCAAATCCATGCGAAACAAACGAGTTAGCTTCAAATCCATGCGAAACTCATGATTTAGCTTCAAATCAATGTGAAATAGAAGGCTTAGCTTCAAAAACAATGCGAAACAAATGGTTTAGCTTCAAATACTTGAGGTATACATGATTGAGATTTAACTGCATGCGAAACAATCGAGTTATCTTGAAATACAGGCGGAACACATGATTTAGCTACAAATCAATGCGAAGTCGAAGGCTTAACTTCAAATCCATGCGAAACAAATGGTTTAGCTTCAAATATTTGTGATATATATGATTTAGATTCAACTGCATGCGAAACAAACGTGTTAGCTTTAAATCCATGCGAAACGCACGATTTAGCTCCAAATCAAAGCGAAGTAGAAGGCTTAGCATCAATTCCATGCGACACAAATGATTTAGCTTCAAATACTTGCGATATAAGTGATATAGCTTCAAATGCAGGAGAAACAAAGGAGTGAGCTTCAAATCCAAGCGTAAGACATGATTTAGCTTCAAATCAATGCGAAGGAGAAGGCTTAGCTTCAAATCCATGCGAAACAAATGGATTAGCTTCAAATACTTGTGAGATACATAATTCAGCTTCAACTGCAGGCGAAACAAACGAGTTAGCTTCAAATCCATGCGAAACAAACGAGATTGCTTCAATTCTATGCGAAACGCATGATTTATCTTCGAATCAGTGCGAAATAGAAGGCTGATTTTCGAATCCATGCGAAAAAAAACGGTTTAGCTTCAAATACTTGTGATATACATGATTTAGCTTCAACTGCATGCGAAACAAACGTGTTAGCTTTAAATCCATGCGAAACACATGATATAGCTCGAAATCAATGCGAAGTAGAAGGCTTAGCTCCAAATCCATGAGAATCAAATGGTTTAGCTTCAAATACTTGTGATATACATGATTTAGCTTCAACTGCATGCGAAACTAACGAGTTAACTTCAAATCCAAGCGAAACACTAGATTTAGCTTCAAATCAATGCGAAATAGAAGGCTTAGTTTAAAAACCAATGCGAAACAAATGGTTTAGCTGCAAATACTTGTGATATACATGATTTTGGTTCAACTGCACGCGGAACAAATGAGTTAGCTTCAAATCCATGCGAAACAAACGAGTTAGCTTCAAATCCATGCGAAACTCATGATTTAGCTTCAAATCAATGCGAAATAGAAGGCTGATTTTCGAATCCATGCGAAACGAATGATTTAGCTTCAAATACTTGCGAACATAAGTGATATAGCTTCAACTGTATGCGAAACAAACGAGTTTGCTTCAAATCCAAACGAAACACTTTATTTAACTTCAAATCAATGCGAAGTAGAAGGCTTAGCTTCAAATCCATGCGAATAAAATGGTTTTGCTTCACATACTTGTGATATACATGATTTAGCCTCAACTGGATGCGAAACAAACAAGTTAGTTTCAAATCCAATCGAAACACATGAGTTAGCTTCAAATTCAAGCGAAGTAGAATGCTTAGCTTCAAATCCATGCCAAACGAATTATTTGGCTTCAAATACTTACGAAGATAAGTGATATAGATTCAACTGCATGCGATACAAACGAGTTATCTTCTAATCCATGCGAAACACATGATTTAGCTTCAAATCAATGCGAAGTAGAAGGATTAGCATCAAATCCATGCGATACAGATTATTTAGATTCATATACTTGCGATATAAGTGATATAGCTTCAAATGCAGGCGAAGCAAAAGAGTGAACTTCAAATCCAAGCGAAACACATGATTCATCTTCAAATCAATGCGAAGTAGACGGCTTAGCTTCAAATCCATGCGAAACAAATGGTTCAGCTTCAAATAATTGTGATATACATGATTTAGCTTCAAATCCATGCGAAACGAGTGATTTATCTTCAAATACTTGCGAATATAAGTGATATAGCGTCAACTGCATGCGAATCAAACGAGTTGGCTTAAATGCAAGCGAATACATGATTTAGCTTCAAATCAATGCGAAGTAGAACGCTTAGCTTCAAATCCATGCGAATAAAATGGTTTAGCTTCACATACTTGTGATATACATGATTTAGCTTCAACTGCAGGCGAAACAATCGAGTTAGCTACGAATCCATGCGCAACACATGATTTAGCTTCAAATTCATTCGAAACACATGGTTTAGCTTAATATTCATGCGAAACAATTGTTCAGCTTCAAATATATGTGATATACATGATTTAGATTCAACTGCATTCGAAACAAACGAGGTAGCTTCAAATCCAAGCGAAACACATGATTTAGCTTCAAATCAATGCGCAGTAGAAGGCTTAGTTTCAAATCCATGCGAAACAAATGGTTCAACTTCAAATAATTATGATATACATGATTTAGCTTCAACTGCAGGCGATACGAACGAGTTGGATTCAAAACCAAGCGAATACATGATTTAGCTTCAAATCAATACGAACTAGGAAGATTAGCTTCAAATCCATGCGAAACGAATGAATTTTCTTCAAATACTGGCGAATATAAATGATATTGGTACAAATGCAGACGAAACAAACGAGTTATCTTCAAATCAATGCGAAACACGTGACTTGGCATCAAATAAATGCGTTGTAGAAGGCTTAGCTTCAAATCCATGCGAAACAAATGGTTCAGCTTCAAATAATTGTGATATACATGATTTAGCTTCAAATCCATGCGAAACGAGTGATTTATCTTCAAATACTTGCGAATATAAGTGATATAGCGTCAACTGCATGCGAATCAAACGAGTTGGCTTAAATGCAAGCGAATACACGATTTAGCTTCAAATCAATGCGAAGTAGAACGCTTAGCTTCAAATCCATGCGAAACAAATGCTTTAGCTTCAAATACTTTTGATAAACATGATTTAGCTTCAACTGCGTGCGAAGAAAACGAGTTAGCTTCAATTCCATGCGAAACATATGATTTAGCTTCAAATCAGTGCGAAATAGACGGCTTAGATTCAAATACATGAGAAGCAAATGATTTATCTTCAGATAATTGCGATATAAGTGATATAAATTTAAATGCAGTCGATTCAATCGAGTTAGCTTCAAATTAATGCGAAGTAGGAGGCTTATCTTCAAATCCATGCGAAACAAATGGTTTAGCTTAAAATACATGTGATATACATGATTTAGCTTCAACTGCATGCGAAACAAACGAGTTAGCTTCAAATCCAAGCGAAACACATGATTTATCTTCAAGTCAATGCGAAGTTGAAGGCTTTGCTTCAAATCCATGCGAAGCGAATGGTTTAGCTTCAAATACTTGTGATATACATGATTTATCTTCAAATACAGGCAAAAAAAACGAGTTAGCTCCACATCCATGCGAAACATATGATTTAGCTTCAAATAAATGCGAAATAGACGGCTTAGCTTCAAATACATGAGAAACACATGATTTATATTCAGATAATTGCGATATAAGTGATATAGATTCAAATGCAGTCGAATCAATCCAGTTAGCATCAAATTAATGCGAAGTAGGAGGCTTATCTTCAAATCCATGCGAAACAAATGGTTTAGCATCAAATACTTGTGATATACATGATTTAGCTTCAACTGCATGCGAAACAAACGTGTTAGCTTCAAATCCAAGCGAAACACATGATTTCACTTCAAGTCAATGCGAAGTTGAAGGCTTTGCTTCAAATCCACGCGAAGCGAATGGTTTACCTTCAAATAGTTGTGATATACATGATTTATCTTCAAATACAGGCGAAAAAAACGAGTTAGCTTCAAATCCATGCGAAACATATGATTTAGCTTCAAATAAATGCGAAATAGAAGGCTTAGCTTCAAATTCATGCGATAGAAATGGTTTAGCTTCAAATACTTGTGATATACATGAGGCAGCTTCAACTGCATGCAAAACAAACGAGTTAGCTTCAAAACCAAGCGAAACACATGATTTAGCTTCAAATCAATGCGAAGTAGAAGGCTTAGCTTCAAATTCATGCTGTAGAAATGGTTTAGCTTCAAATACTTGTGATATACAAGATTTATCTTCAAATACAGGCGAAACAAATGGTTTAGCTTCAAATACTTGTGATATACATGATTTACCTTCAACTGCATGCGAAACAAACGAGTTAGCTTCAAAACCAAGCGAAACACCTGATTTAGATTCAAATCAATGCGAAGTAGAAGGCTTAGCTTCAAATTCATGCGAAGCGAATGGTTTAGCTTCAAATCAATGCGAAATAGAAGGCTGATTTTCGAATCCATGCGAAACGAATGTTTTAGCTTCAAATACTTGCGAACATAAGTGATATAGCTTCAACTGTATGCGAAACAAACGAGATTGCTTCAAATCCAAACGAAACACTTTATTTAACTTCAAATCAATGCGAAGTAGAAGGCTTAGCTTCAAATCCATGCGAATAAAATGGTTTAGCTTCACATACTTGTGATATACATGATTTAGCTTCAACTGGATGCGAAACGAAGGAGTTATCTTCAAATCCATGCCGAACACATGATATAGCTACAAATCAATGCGAAGTAGAAGGCTTAGCTTTAAATCCATGCGTAACAAATGGCTTAGCTTCAAATACTTGTTATATACATGATTTAGCTTTAACTGCATGCGAAACAAACAAGTTAGTTTCAAATCCAATCGAAACACATGAGTTAGCTTTAAATTCAAGCGAAGTAGAATGCTTAGCTTCAAATCCATGCGAATCGAATTATTTGGCTTCAAATACTTACGAATATAAGTGATATAGATTGAACTGCATGCGATACAAACGAGTTATCTTCTAATCCATGCGAAAAACATGATTTAGCTTCAAATCAATGCGAAGTAGAAGGATTAGCATCAAATCCATGCGATACAGATTATTTAGATTCATATACTTGCGATATAAGTGATATAGCTTCAAATGCAGGCGAAGCAAAAGAGTGAACTTCAAATCCAAGCGAAACACATGATTCATCTTCAAATCAATGCGAAGTAGACGGCTTAGCTTCAAATCCATGCGAAACAAATGGTTCAGCTTCAAATAATTGTGATATACATGATTTAGCTTCAAATCCATGCGAAACGAGTGATTTATCTTCAAATACTTGCGAATATAAGTGATATAGCGTCAACTGCATGCGAATCAAACGAGTTGGCTTAAATGCAAGCGAATACATGATTTAGCTTCAAATCAATGCGAAGTAGAACGCTTAGCTTCAAATCCATGCGAATAAAATGGTTTAGCTTCACATACTTGTGATATACATGATTTAGCTTCAACTGCAGGCGAAACAATCGAGTTAGCTACAAATCCATGCGCAACACATGATTTAGCTTCAAATTCATTCGAAACACATGGTTTAGCTTAATATTCATGCGAAACAATTGTTCAGCTTCAAATATATGTGATATACATGATTTAGATTCAACTGCATTCGAAACAAACGAGGTAGCTTCAAATCCAAGCGAAACACATGATTTAGCTTCAAATCAATGCGCAGTAGAAGGCTTAGCTTCAAATCCATGCGAAACAAATGGTTCAACTTCAAATAATTGTGATATACATGATTTAGCTTCAACTGCAGGCGATACGAACGAGTTGGATTCAAAACCAAGCGAATACATGATTTAGCTTCAAATCAATACGAACGAATGAATTTTCTTCAAATACTGGCGAATATAAATGATATTGGTACAAATGCAGTCGAAACAAACGAGTTATCTTCAAATCAATGCGAAACACGTGACTTGGCATCAAATAAATGCGTTGTAGAAGGATTAGCTTCAAATCCATGCGAAACAAATGGTTCAGCTTCAAATAATTGTGATATACATGATTTAGCTTCAAATCCATGCGAAACGAGTGATTTATCTTCAAATACTTGCGAATATAAGTGATATAGCGTCAACTGCATGCGAATCAAACGAGTTGGCTTAAATGCAAGCGAATACATGATTTAGCTTCAAATCAATGCGAAGTAGATCGCTTAGCTTCAAATCCATGCGAAACAAATGCTTTAGCTTCAAATACTTTTGATAAACATGATTTAGCTTCAACTGCATGCGAAGAAAACGAGTTAGCTTCAATTCCATGCGAAACATATGATTTAGCTTCAAATCAGTGCGAAATAGACGGCTTAGATTCAAATACATGAGAAGCAAATGATTTATCTTCAGATAATTGCGATATAAGCGATATAAACTTAAATGCAGTCGATTCAATCGAGTTAGCTTCAAATTAATGCGAAGTAGGAGGCTTATCTTCAAATCCATGCGAAACAAATGGTTTAGCTTCAAATACTTGTGATATACATGATTTAGCTTCAACTGCATGCGAAACTAACGAGTTAACTTCAAATCCAAGCGAAACACTTGATTTAGCTTCAAATCAATGCGAAATAGAAGGCTTAGTTTAAAAACCAATGCGAAACAAATGGTTTAGCTGCAAATACTTGTGATATACATGATTTTGGTTCAACTGCATGCGGAACAAATGAGTTAGCTTCAAATCCTTGCGAAACAAACGAGTTAGCTTCAAATCCATGCGAAACTCATGATTTAGCTTCAAATCAATGCGAAATAGAAGGCTGATTTTCGAATCCATGCGAAACGAATGATTTAGCTTCAAATACTTGCGAACATAAGTGATATAGCTTCAACTGTATGCGAAACAAACGAGTTTGCTTCAAATCCAAACGAAACACTTTATTTAACTTCAAATCAATGCGAAGTAGAAGGCTTAGCTTCAAATCCATGCGAATAAAATGGTTTTGCTTCACATACTTGTGATATACATGATTTAGCCTCAACTGGATGCGAAACAAAGGAGTTATCTTCAAATCCATGCCGAACACATGATATAGCTACAAATCAATGCGAAGTAGAAGGCTTAGCTTTAAATCCATGCGTATCAAATGGCTTAGCTTCAAATACTTGTTATATACATGATTTAGCTTCAACTGCATGCGAAACAAACAAGTTAGTTTCAAATCCAATCGAAACACATGAGTTAGCTTCAAATTCCAGCGAAGTAGAATGCTTAGCTTCAAATCCATGCCAAACGAATTATTTGGCTTTAAATACTTACGAATATAAGTGATATAGATTCAACTGCATGCGATACAAACGAGTTATCTTCTAATCCATGCGAAACAGATGATTTAGCTTCAAATCAATGCGAAGTAGAAGGATTAGCATCAAATCCATGCGATACAGATTATTTAGATTCATATACTTGCGATATAAGTGATATAGCTTCAAATGCAGGAGAAGCAAAAGAGAGAACTTCAAATCCAAGCGAAACACATGATTCATCTTCAAATCAATGCGAAGTAGACGGCTTAGCTTCAAATCCATGCGAAACAAATGGTTCAGCTTCAAATAATTGTGATATACATGATTTAGCTTCAAATCCATGCGAAACGAGTGATTTATCTTCAAATACTTGCGAATATAAGTGATATAGCGTCAACTGCATGCGAATCAAACGAGTTGGCTTAAATGTAAGCGAATACATGATTTAGCTTCAAATCAATGCGAAGTAGAACGCTTAGCTTCAAATCCATGCGAATAAAATGGTTTAGCTTCACATACTTGTGATATACATGATTTAGCTTCAACTGCATGAGAAACCAACGAGCTGGCTTCGAATTCATGCAAAACTCATTATTTAGCTTCAAATCAATGCGAAGTAGAAGGCTTAGCTTCAAATCCACGCGAATAAAATGGTTTGGCTTCACATACTTGTGATATACATGATGTAGCTTCAAATGCAGGCGAAACAATCGAGTTAGCTACAAATCCACGCGCAATACATGATTTAGCTTCAAATTCATTCGAAACACATGGTTTAGATTAATATTCATGCGAAACAATTGTTCAGCTTCAAATATATGTGATATACATGATTTAGATTCAACTGCATTCGAAACAAACGAAGTAGCTTCAAATCCAAGCGAAACACATGATTTAGCCTCAAATCAATGCGCAGTAGAAGGCTTAGCTTCAAATCCATGCGAAACTCATGATTTAGCTTCAAATCAATGCGAAATAGAAGGCTGATTTTCGAATCCATGCGAAACGAATGATTTAGCTTCAAATACTTGCGAACATAAGTGATATAGCTTCAACTGTATGCGAAACAAACGAGATTGCTTCAAATCCATACGAAACACTTTATTTAACTTCAAATCAATGCGAAGTAGAAGGCTTAGCTTCAAATCCATGCGAATAAAATGGTTTAGCTTCACATACTTGTGATATACATGATTTAGCTTCAACTGGATGCGAAACGAAGGAATTATCTTCAAATCCATGCCGAACACATGATATAGCTACAAATCAATGCGAAGTAGAAGGCTTAGCTTTAAATCCATGCGTAACAAATGGCTTAGCTTCAAATACTTGTTATATACATGATTTAGCTTTAACTGCATGCGAAACAAACAAGTTAGTTTCAAATCCAATCGAAACACATGAGTTAGCTTTAAAATCAAGCGAAGTAGAATGCTTAGCTTCAAATCCATGCGAATCGAATTATTTGACTTCAAATACTTACGAATATAAGTGATATAGATTCAACTGCATGCGATACAAACGAGTTATCTTCTAATCCATGCGAAAAACATGATTTAGCTTCAAATCAATGCGAAGTAGAAGGATTAGCATCAAATCCATGCGATACAGATTATTTAGATTCATATACTTGCGATATAAGTGATATAGCTTCAAATGCAGGCGAAGCAAAAGAGTGAACTTCAAATCCAAGCGAAACACATGATTCATCTTCAAATCAATGCGAAGTAGACGGCTTAGCTTCAAATCCATGCGAAACAAATGGTTCAGCTTCAAATAATTGTGATATACATGATTTAGCTTCAAATCCATGCGAAACGAGTGATTTATCTTCAAATACTTGCGAATATAAGTGATATAGCGTCAACTGCATGCGAATCAAACGAGTTGGCTTAAATGCAAGCGAATACATGATTTAGCTTCAAATCAATGCGAAGTAGAACGCTTAGCTTCAAATCCATGCGAATAAAATGGTTTAGCTTCACATACTTGTGATATACATGATTTAGCTTCAACTGCAGGCGAAACAATCGAGTTAGCTACAAATCCATGCGCAACACATGATTTAGCTTCAAATTCATTCGAAACACATGGTTTAGCTTAATATTCATGCGAAACAATTGTTCAGCTTCAAATATATGTGATATACATGATTTAGATTCAACTGCATTCGAAACAAACGAGGTAGCTTCAAATCCAAGCGAAACACATGATTTAGCTTCAAATCAATGCGCAGTAGAAGGCTTAGCTTCAAATCCATGCGAAACAAATGGTTCAACTTCAAATAATTGTGATATACATGATTTAGCTTCAACTGCAGGCGATACGAACGAGTTGGATTCAAAACCAAGCGAATACATGATTTAGCTTCAAATCAATACGAACGAATGAATTTTCTTCAAATACTGGCGAATATAAATGATATTGGTACAAATGCAGACGAAACAAACGAGTTATCTTCAAATCAATGCGAAACACGTGACTTGGCATCAAATAAATGCGTTGTAGAAGGCTTAGCTTCAAATCCATGCGAAACAAATGGTTCAGCTTCAAATAATTGTGATATACATGATTTAGCTTCAAATCCATGCGAAACGAGTGATTTATCTTCAAATACTTGCGAATATAAGTGATATAGCGTCAACTGCATGCGAATCAAACGAGTTGGCTTAAATGCAAGCGAATACATGATTTAGCTTCAAATCAATGCGAAGTAGAACGCTTAGCTTCAAATCCATGCGAAACAAATGCTTTAGCTTCAAATACTTTTGATAAACATGATTTAGCTTCAACTGCATGCGAAGAAAACGAGTTAGCTTCAATTCCATGCGAAACATATGATTTAGCTTCAAATCAGTGCGAAATAGACGGCTTAGATTCAAATACATGAGAAGCAAATGATTTATCTTCAGATAATTGCGATATAAGCGATATAAACTTAAATGCAGTCGATTCAATCGAGTTAGCTTCAAATTAATGCGAAGTAGGAGGCTTATCTTCAAATCCATGCGAAACAAATGGTTTAGCTTAAAATACATGTGATATACATGATTTAGCTTCAACTGCATGCGAAACAAACGAGTTAGCTTCAAATCCAAGCGAAACACTTGATTTAGCTTCAAGTCAATGCGAAGTTGAAGGCTTTGCTTCAAATCCATGCGAAGCGAATGGTTTAGCTTCAAATACTTGTGATATACATGATTTATCTTCAAATACAGGCAAAAAAACGAGTTATCTCCACATCCATGCGAAACATATGATTTAGCTTCAAATAAATGCGAAATAGACGGCTTAGCTTCAAATACATTAGAAACACATGATTTATATTCAGAAAATTGCGATATAAGTGATATAGATTCAAATGCAGTCGAATCAATCCAGTTAGCTTCAAATTAATGCGAAGTAGGAGGCTTATCTTCAAATCCATGCGAAACATATGATTTAGCTTCAAATAAATGCGAAATAGATGGCTTAGCTTCAAATACATGAGAAACAAATGATTTATCTTCAGATAATTGCGATGTAAGTGATATAGCTTCAAATGCAGTCGAAACAATCGAGTTAGCTTCAAATCAATGCGAAGTGGAACGCTTAGCTTCAAATACATGAGAAACAAATGGTTTAGCTTCAAATACTTGTGATATAAATGATTTAGCTTCAACTGCATGCGAAACAAACGCTTTACCTTCAAATCCAAGCGAAACACATGATTTAGGTTCAAATCAATGCGAAGTGGAAGGCTTAGCTTCAAATTCATGAGAAACAAATGGCTTAGAAACAAATACTTGTGATATACATGATTTAGCTTCAACTGCGTGCGAAACAAACGAGTTAGCTTCAAAACCAAGCGAAACACATGATTTAGCTTCAAATCAATGCGAAGTAGAAGGCTTAGCTTCAAATTCATGCGAAACAAATGGTTTAGCTACGAATACTTGTGATATACATGATTAAGCCTCAACTGCATGCGAAACAAACGAGTTGGCTTCAAAACCAAGCGAAACACATGATTTAGCTTCAAATCAATGCGACGTAGAAGGCTTAGCTTCAAATTCATGCGAAACAAATGGTTTAGCTACAGATACTTGTGATATACATGATTCAGCCACAACTGCATGCGAAACAAACGAGTTAGCTTCAAAACCAAGCGAAACACATGATTTAGATTCAAATCAATGCGAAATAGAACGCTTAGCTTCAAATCAATGTGAAGTAGAAGGCTTAGCTTCAAATCCATGCGACTCAAACGGATTAGCTTCAAATACTCGTGATATACATGATTTAACTTCAAATGCAGGCGAAGCAAAAGAGTTAGCTTCAAAACCATGCGAAACACATCATTTGGCTTCAAATTCATGCGAAACACATGGTTTATATTCATAGATTCATATTCTTGCGAAACAGATGGTTTAGATTCAGATACTTGTGATAAACATGATCTAGCTTCAACTGCTTGCGAAACAAACATGTTAGCTTCAAATCCAAGAGAAACACATGATTTAAATTCAAATCAATGTCAAGTAGGAGGCTTAGCTTCAAATCCATGCGAAACAAATGCTTTAGCTTCAAATACTTTTGATAAACATGATTTAGCTTCAACTGCATGCGAAGAAAACGAGTTAGCTTCAATTCCATGCGAAACATATGATTTAGCTTCAAATCAGTGCGAAATAGACGGCTTAGCTTCAAATACATGAGAAACAAATGATTTATCTTCAGATAATTGCGATATAAGTGATATAGATTCAAATGCAGTCGAATCAATCCAGTTAGCTTCAAATTAATGCGAAGTAGGAGGCTTATCTTTAAATCCATGCGAAACAAATGGTTTAGCTTAAAATACTTGTGATATACATGATTTTGGTTCAACTGCATGCGGAACAAATGAGTTAGCTTCAAATCCATGCGAAACAAACGAGTTAGCTTCAAATCCATGCGAAACATATGATTTAGCTTGAAATCAGTGCGAAATAGACGGCTTAGCTTCAAATACATGAGAAACAAATGATTTATCTTCAGATAATTGCGATATAAGTGATATAGATTCAAATGCAGTCGAATCAATCCAGTTAGCTTCAAATTAATGCGAAGTAGGAGGCTTATCTTCAAATCCATGCGAAACAAATGGTTTAGCTTAAAATACATGTGATATACATGATTTAGCTTCAACTGCATGCGAAACAAACGAGTTAGCTTCAAATCCAAGCGAAACACTTGATTTAGCTTCAAGTCAATGCGAAGTTGAAGGCTTTGCTTCAAATCCATGCGAAGCGAATGGTTTAGCTTCAAATACTTGTGATATACATGATTTATCTTCAAATACAGGCAAAAAAACGAGTTATCTCCACATCCATGCGAAACATATGATTTAGCTTCAAATAAATGCGAAATAGACGGCTTAGCTTCAAATACATTAGAAACACATGATTTATATTCAGAAAATTGCGATATAAGTGATATAGATTCAAATGCAGTCGAATCAATCCAGTTAGCTTCAAATTAATGCGAAGTAGGAGGCTTATCTTCAAATCCATGCGAAACATATGATTTAGCTTCAAATAAATGCGAAATAGATGGCTTAGCTTCAAATACATGAGAAACAAATGATTTATCTTCAGATAATTGCGATGTAAGTGATATAGCTTCAAATGCAGTCGAAACAATCGAGTTAGCTTCAAATCAATGCGAAGTGGAACGCTTAGCTTCAAATACATGAGAAACAAATGGTTTAGCTTCAAATACTTGTGATATAAATGATTTAGCTTCAACTGCATGCGAAACAAACGCTTTACCTTCAAATCCAAGCGAAACACATGATTTAGGTTCAAATCAATGCGAAGTGGAAGGCTTAGCTTCAAATTCATGAGAAACAAATGGCTTAGAAACAAATACTTGTGATATACATGATTTAGCTTCAACTGCGTGCGAAACAAACGAGTTAGCTTCAAAACCAAGCGAAACACATGATTTAGCTTCAAATCAATGCGAAGTAGAAGGCTTAGCTTCAAATTCATGCGAAACAAATGGTTTAGCTACGAATACTTGTGATATACATGATTAAGCCTCAACTGCATGCGAAACAAACGAGTTGGCTTCAAAACCAAGCGAAACACATGATTTAGCTTCAAATCAATGCGACGTAGAAGGCTTAGCTTCAAATTCATGCGAAACAAATGGTTTAGCTACAGATACTTGTGATATACATGATTCAGCCACAACTGCATGCGAAACAAACGAGTTAGCTTCAAAACCAAGCGAAACACATGATTTAGATTCAAATCAATGCGAAATAGAACGCTTAGCTTCAAATCAATGTGAAGTAGAAGGCTTAGCTTCAAATCCATGCGACTCAAACGGATTAGCTTCAAATACTCGTGATATACATGATTTAACTTCAAATGCAGGCGAAGCAAAAGAGTTAGCTTCAAAACCATGCGAAACACATCATTTGGCTTCAAATTCATGCGAAACACATGGTTTATATTCATAGATTCATATTCTTGCGAAACAGATGGTTTAGATTCAGATACTTGTGATAAACATGATCTAGCTTCAACTGCTTGCGAAACAAACATGTTAGCTTCAAATCCAAGAGAAACACATGATTTAAATTCAAATCAATGTCAAGTAGGAGGCTTAGCTTCAAATCCATGCGAAACAAATGCTTTAGCTTCAAATACTTTTGATAAACATGATTTAGCTTCAACTGCATGCGAAGAAAACGAGTTAGCTTCAATTCCATGCGAAACATATGATTTAGCTTCAAATCAGTGCGAAATAGACGGCTTAGCTTCAAATACATGAGAAACAAATGATTTATCTTCAGATAATTGCGATATAAGTGATATAGATTCAAATGCAGTCGAATCAATCCAGTTAGCTTCAAATTAATGCGAAGTAGGAGGCTTATCTTTAAATCCATGCGAAACAAATGGTTTAGCTTAAAATACTTGTGATATACATGATTTTGGTTCAACTGCATGCGGAACAAATGAGTTAGCTTCAAATCCATGCGAAACAAACGAGTTAGCTTCAAATCCATGCGAAACATATGATTTAGCTTGAAATCAGTGCGAAATAGACGGCTTAGCTTCAAATACATGAGAAACAAATGATTTATCTTCAGATAATTGCGATATAAGTGATATAGATTCAAATGCAGTCGAATCAATCCAGTTAGCTTCAAATTAATGCGAAGTAGGAGGCTTATCTTCAAATCCATGCGAAACAAATGGTTTAGCTTAAAATGCTTGTGATATACATGATTTAGTTCAACTGCATGCGAAACAAACGAGTTAGCTTCAAATCCAAGCGAAACACATGATTTATCTTCAAGTCAATGCGAAGTTGAAGGCTTTGCTTCAAATCCATGCGAAGCGAATGGTTTAGCTTCAAATACTTGTGATATACATGATTTATCTTCAAATACAGGCAAAAAAAACGAGTTAGCTTCACATCCATGCGAAACATATGATTTAGCTTCAAATAAATGCGAAATAGACGGCTTAGCTTCAAATACATGAGAAACAAATGATTTATCTTCAGATAATTGCGATATAAGTGATATAGATTCAAATGCAGTCGAATCAATCCAGTTAGCTTCAAATTAATGCGAAGTAGGAGGCTTATCTTTAAATCCATGCGAAACAAATGGTTTAGCTTAAAATACTTGTGATATACATGATTTAGCTTCAACTGCATGCGAAACAAACGAGTTAGCTTCAAATCCAAGCGAAACACATGATTTATCTTCAAGTCAATGCGAAGTTGAAGGCTTTGCTTCAAATCCATGCGAAGCGAATGGTTTAGCTTCAAATACTTGTGATATACATGATTTATCTTCAAATACAGGCAAAAAAAACGAGTTAGCTTCACATCCATGCGAAACATATGATTTAGCTACAAATAAATGCGAAATAGACGGCTTAGCTTCAAATACATGAGAAGCAAATGATTTATCTTCAGATAATTGCGATATAAGTGATATAGATTCAAATGCAGTCGAATCAATCCAGTTAGCTTCAAATTAATGCGAAGTAGGAGGCTTATCTTCAAATCCATGCGAAACAAATGGTTTAGCATCAAATACTTGTGATATACATGATTTAGCTTCAACTGCATGCGAAACAAACATGTTAGCTTCAAATCCAAGAGAAACACATGATTTAAATTCAAATCAATGTCAAGTAGAAGGCTTAGCTTCAAATCCATGCGAAACAAATGCTTTAGCTTCAAATACTTTTGATAAACATGATTTAGCTTCAACTGCATGCGAAACAAACGAGTTAGCTTCAAATCCATGCGAAACATATGATTTAGCTTCAAATCAATGCGAAGTAGAAGGCTTAGCTTCAAATTCATGCGAAACAAAATGGTTTAGCTTCAAATACTTGTGATATACATAATTTAGCTTCAACTGCATGCGAAAGAAACGAGTTAGCTTCAAATCCAAGCGAAACACATGATTTATCTTCAAGTCAATGCGAAGTTGAAGGCTTTGCTTCAAATCCATGCGATGCGAATGGTTTAGCTTCAAATACTTGTGATATACATGATTTATCTTCAAATACAGGCGAAAAAGACGAGTTAGCTTCACATCCATGCGAAAGAGATGATTTAGCTTCAAATAAATTCGAAATAGACGGCTTAGCCTCAAATACATGAGAAACAAACGATTTATCTTCAGATAATTGCGATGTAAGTGATATAGCTTCAAATGCAGGCGAAACAATCGAGTTAGCTTCAAATCAATGCGAAGTGGAACGCTTAGCTTCAAATCCACGCGATACAAATGGTTTAGCTTCAAATACTTGTGCTATACATGATTTATCTTCAAATGCAGGCGAAACAAAAGAGTTAGCTTCATATCCATGCGAAACAAATGCTTTAGCTTGAAATACTTGTGATATACATGATGAAGCTTCAAATGCAGGCGAAACAAACGAGTTAGCTTCAAATCCATGCGAAATACATGATTTATATTCAAATCAATGCGAAGTACATGGCTTATCTTCAAATACATGAGAAATAAATGATTTATCTTCAGATAATTGCGATATAAGTGATATAGATTCAAATGCAGTCGAATCAATCGAGTTAGCTTCAAATTAATGCGAAGTAGGAGGATTATCTTCAAATCCATACGAAACAAATGGTTTAGCTTCAAATACTTGTGATATACATTATTTAACTTCAAATGCAGGCGAAACAAACGAGTTAGCTTCAAATCCATGCCATACACACGATTTAGATTTAAATCAATGCGAAGTAGAAGGCTTATCTTCAAATCCATCCGAAACAAATGGTTTAGCTTCAAATACTTGCGATATAAATGAAACAGCTTCAAATGAAGACGAAACAAACGAGTTAGTTTCAAATCCATGCGAAACATATGATTTAGCATCAAATCAATGCGAAGTAGAAGGCTTAGCTACAAATCAATCCGAAACAAATTGTTTCGCTTCAAATACTTGTGATATACATAATTTAGCTTCAACTGCGTGCGAAACAAACGAGTTAGCTTCAAAACCAAGCGAAACACATGATTTAGCTTCAAATCAATGCGAAGTAGAAGGCTTAGCTTCAAATTCATGCGAAACAAATGGTTTAGCTACGAATACTTGTGATATACATGATTAAGCCTCAACTGCATGCGAAACAAACGAGTTGGCTTCAAAACCAAGCGAAACACATGATTTAGCTTCAAATCAATGCGACGTAGAAGGCTTAGCTTCAAATTCATGCGAAACAAATGGTTTAGCTACAGATACTTGTGATATACATGATTCAGCCACAACTGCATGCGAAACAAACGAGTTAGCTTCAAAACCAAGCGAAACACATGATTTAGATTCAAATCAATGCGAAATAGAACGCTTAGCTTCAAATCAATGTGAAGTAGAAGGCTTAGCTTCAAATCCATGCGACTCAAACGGATTAGCTTCAAATACTCGTGATATACATGATTTAACTTCAAATGCAGGCGAAGCAAAAGAGTTAGCCTCAAAACCATGCGAAACACATCATTTGGCTTCAAATTCATGCGAAACACATGGTTTATATTCATAGATTCATATTCTTGCGAAACAGATGGTTTAGATTCAGATACTTGTGATAAACATGATCTAGCTTCAACTGCTTGCGAAACAAACATGTTAGCTTCAAATCCAAGAGAAACACATGATTTAAATTCAAATCAATGTCAAGTAGGAGGCTTAGCTTCAAATCCATGCGAAACAAATGCTTTAGCTTCAAATACTTTTGATAAACATGATTTAGCTTCAACTGCATGCGAAGAAAACGAGTTAGCTTCAATTCCATGCGAAACATATGATTTAGCTTCAAATCAGTGCGAAATAGACGGCTTAGCTTCAAATACATGAGAAACAAATGATTTATCTTCAGATAATTGCGATATAAGTGATATAGATTCAAATGCAGTCGAATCAATCCAGTTAGCTTCAAATTAATGCGAAGTAGGAGGCTTATCTTTAAATCCATGCGAAACAAATGGTTTAGCTTAAAATACTTGTGATATACATGATTTTGGTTCAACTGCATGCGGAACAAATGAGTTAGCTTCAAATCCATGCGAAACAAACGAGTTAGCTTCAAATCCATGCGAAACATATGATTTAGCTTGAAATCAGTGCGAAATAGACGGCTTAGCTTCAAATACATGAGAAACAAATGATTTATCTTCAGATAATTGCGATATAAGTGATATAGATTCAAATGCAGTCGAATCAATCCAGTTAGCTTCAAATTAATGCGAAGTAGGAGGCTTATCTTCAAATCCATGCGAAACAAATGGTTTAGCTTAAAATACATGTGATATACATGATTTAGCTTCAACTGCATGCGAAACAAACGAGTTAGCTTCAAATCCAAGCGAAACACTTGATTTAGCTTCAAGTCAATGCGAAGTTGAAGGCTTTGCTTCAAATCCATGCGAAGCGAATGGTTTAGCTTCAAATACTTGTGATATACATGATTTATCTTCAAATACAGGCAAAAAAACGAGTTATCTCCACATCCATGCGAAACATATGATTTAGCTTCAAATAAATGCGAAATAGACGGCTTAGCTTCAAATACATTAGAAACACATGATTTATATTCAGAAAATTGCGATATAAGTGATATAGATTCAAATGCAGTCGAATCAATCCAGTTAGCTTCAAATTAATGCGAAGTAGGAGGCTTATCTTCAAATCCATGCGAAACATATGATTTAGCTTCAAATAAATGCGAAATAGATGGCTTAGCTTCAAATACATGAGAAACAAATGATTTATCTTCAGATAATTGCGATGTAAGTGATATAGCTTCAAATGCAGTCGAAACAATCGAGTTAGCTTCAAATCAATGCGAAGTGGAACGCTTAGCTTCAAATACATGAGAAACAAATGGTTTAGCTTCAAATACTTGTGATATAAATGATTTAGCTTCAACTGCATGCGAAACAAACGCTTTACCTTCAAATCCAAGCGAAACACATGATTTAGGTTCAAATCAATGCGAAGTGGAAGGCTTAGCTTCAAATTCATGAGAAACAAATGGCTTAGAAACAAATACTTGTGATATACATGATTTAGCTTCAACTGCGTGCGAAACAAACGAGTTAGCTTCAAAACCAAGCGAAACACATGATTTAGCTTCAAATCAATGCGAAGTAGAAGGCTTAGCTTCAAATTCATGCGAAACAAATGGTTTAGCTACGAATACTTGTGATATACATGATTAAGCCTCAACTGCATGCGAAACAAACGAGTTGGCTTCAAAACCAAGCGAAACACATGATTTAGCTTCAAATCAATGCGACGTAGAAGGCTTAGCTTCAAATTCATGCGAAACAAATGGTTTAGCTACAGATACTTGTGATATACATGATTCAGCCACAACTGCATGCGAAACAAACGAGTTAGCTTCAAAACCAAGCGAAACACATGATTTAGATTCAAATCAATGCGAAATAGAACGCTTAGCTTCAAATCAATGTGAAGTAGAAGGCTTAGCTTCAAATCCATGCGACTCAAACGGATTAGCTTCAAATACTCGTGATATACATGATTTAACTTCAAATGCAGGCGAAGCAAAAGAGTTAGCTTCAAAACCATGCGAAACACATCATTTGGCTTCAAATTCATGCGAAACACATGGTTTATATTCATAGATTCATATTCTTGCGAAACAGATGGTTTAGATTCAGATACTTGTGATAAACATGATCTAGCTTCAACTGCTTGCGAAACAAACATGTTAGCTTCAAATCCAAGAGAAACACATGATTTAAATTCAAATCAATGTCAAGTAGGAGGCTTAGCTTCAAATCCATGCGAAACAAATGCTTTAGCTTCAAATACTTTTGATAAACATGATTTAGCTTCAACTGCATGCGAAGAAAACGAGTTAGCTTCAATTCCATGCGAAACATATGATTTAGCTTCAAATCAGTGCGAAATAGACGGCTTAGCTTCAAATACATGAGAAACAAATGATTTATCTTCAGATAATTGCGATATAAGTGATATAGATTCAAATGCAGTCGAATCAATCCAGTTAGCTTCAAATTAATGCGAAGTAGGAGGCTTATCTTTAAATCCATGCGAAACAAATGGTTTAGCTTAAAATACTTGTGATATACATGATTTTGGTTCAACTGCATGCGGAACAAATGAGTTAGCTTCAAATCCATGCGAAACAAACGAGTTAGCTTCAAATCCATGCGAAACATATGATTTAGCTTGAAATCAGTGCGAAATAGACGGCTTAGCTTCAAATACATGAGAAACAAATGATTTATCTTCAGATAATTGCGATATAAGTGATATAGATTCAAATGCAGTCGAATCAATCCAGTTAGCTTCAAATTAATGCGAAGTAGGAGGCTTATCTTCAAATCCATGCGAAACAAATGGTTTAGCTTAAAATGCTTGTGATATACATGATTTAGTTCAACTGCATGCGAAACAAACGAGTTAGCTTCAAATCCAAGCGAAACACATGATTTATCTTCAAGTCAATGCGAAGTTGAAGGCTTTGCTTCAAATCCATGCGAAGCGAATGGTTTAGCTTCAAATACTTGTGATATACATGATTTATCTTCAAATACAGGCAAAAAAAACGAGTTAGCTTCACATCCATGCGAAACATATGATTTAGCTTCAAATAAATGCGAAATAGACGGCTTAGCTTCAAATACATGAGAAACAAATGATTTATCTTCAGATAATTGCGATATAAGTGATATAGATTCAAATGCAGTCGAATCAATCCAGTTAGCTTCAAATTAATGCGAAGTAGGAGGCTTATCTTTAAATCCATGCGAAACAAATGGTTTAGCTTAAAATACTTGTGATATACATGATTTAGCTTCAACTGCATGCGAAACAAACGAGTTAGCTTCAAATCCAAGCGAAACACATGATTTATCTTCAAGTCAATGCGAAGTTGAAGGCTTTGCTTCAAATCCATGCGAAGCGAATGGTTTAGCTTCAAATACTTGTGATATACATGATTTATCTTCAAATACAGGCAAAAAAAACGAGTTAGCTTCACATCCATGCGAAACATATGATTTAGCTACAAATAAATGCGAAATAGACGGCTTAGCTTCAAATACATGAGAAGCAAATGATTTATCTTCAGATAATTGCGATATAAGTGATATAGATTCAAATGCAGTCGAATCAATCCAGTTAGCTTCAAATTAATGCGAAGTAGGAGGCTTATCTTCAAATCCATGCGAAACAAATGGTTTAGCATCAAATACTTGTGATATACATGATTTAGCTTCAACTGCATGCGAAACAAACATGTTAGCTTCAAATCCAAGAGAAACACATGATTTAAATTCAAATCAATGTCAAGTAGAAGGCTTAGCTTCAAATCCATGCGAAACAAATGCTTTAGCTTCAAATACTTTTGATAAACATGATTTAGCTTCAACTGCATGCGAAACAAACGAGTTAGCTTCAAATCCATGCGAAACATATGATTTAGCTTCAAATCAATGCGAAGTAGAAGGCTTAGCTTCAAATTCATGCGAAACAAAATGGTTTAGCTTCAAATACTTGTGATATACATAATTTAGCTTCAACTGCATGCGAAAGAAACGAGTTAGCTTCAAATCCAAGCGAAACACATGATTTATCTTCAAGTCAATGCGAAGTTGAAGGCTTTGCTTCAAATCCATGCGATGCGAATGGTTTAGCTTCAAATACTTGTGATATACATGATTTATCTTCAAATACAGGCGAAAAAGACGAGTTAGCTTCACATCCATGCGAAAGAGATGATTTAGCTTCAAATAAATTCGAAATAGACGGCTTAGCCTCAAATACATGAGAAACAAACGATTTATCTTCAGATAATTGCGATGTAAGTGATATAGCTTCAAATGCAGGCGAAACAATCGAGTTAGCTTCAAATCAATGCGAAGTGGAACGCTTAGCTTCAAATCCACGCGATACAAATGGTTTAGCTTCAAATACTTGTGCTATACATGATTTATCTTCAAATGCAGGCGAAACAAAAGAGTTAGCTTCATATCCATGCGAAACAAATGCTTTAGCTTGAAATACTTGTGATATACATGATGAAGCTTCAAATGCAGGCGAAACAAACGAGTTAGCTTCAAATCCATGCGAAATACATGATTTATATTCAAATCAATGCGAAGTACATGGCTTATCTTCAAATACATGAGAAATAAATGATTTATCTTCAGATAATTGCGATATAAGTGATATAGATTCAAATGCAGTCGAATCAATCGAGTTAGCTTCAAATTAATGCGAAGTAGGAGGATTATCTTCAAATCCATACGAAACAAATGGTTTAGCTTCAAATACTTGTGATATACATTATTTAACTTCAAATGCAGGCGAAACAAACG